>NC_134356.1:72623540-72923540 GCF_048569485.1 Anomaloglossus baeobatrachus
TAATGTGTGTGGGAAACTTTCGTCTTATTAGTCCTTCTGACTTTCGAGCTTCATGTTCTACCTAATATCTAATTTTCGCAAGAATGTTTTCTTTCCATAGAACTGAGGAGACTCAAGATAAGATATTGAAATATTCGCGATTTCCTCCTTCCTATACTTTGCTTGTTGCATGTTGACCTCTCTCATGCTCTAGTTGGCTTGATATAAGACTCTCTGGACTCTTTTTTTTCCTCTTCTCGGCTGGATGTGATCCTCTCAGATGTGCGTCTAGACACAGTTGTATTATATGGTATTTATTTGCACAAGCAATGGATATGTAAGTGGTTAGTTTTATAAATCTAATGTCAGAGATGGCTCCAGGGCCTCAAATGTTTTCTGGTCGGTATCAGTGGTATGTAGTTGTGTATACTTATGCACATTTCTGTTTATGAGGCAAATGAAGCATTATATGCATATTTGTAGCAGGGTTCTGTATCCCATGTCTGTAGTGACTCGGCTTTTGGTGCTTTGTTTGAAAAAACTTTGCTGATGTTGTTGAGAATGTGTAAATTTGTCCTCAAGAGTTTGTATAATGTTCTAAACTATGTGAGTCCATTCCCACCATGTAAAGTCATGACAAAAGCACCACAAATGATCCAAAACTCACCTATTTTACTAACGATTTTCAATCTAAGTTTAGAATTTTTTATCCTTATTTTGAATTGCGCAGACACGTCCAAAAATCAGACCAAAGTAGTGCATTCTTTGCCAGTGGTCTTTACAGGGGTAGTCCAGGACTACTTTAGTTTTTTATTATAGACTTAAGAACTAACAAGCAGGTAGTTGGTAACGTCTTGTTCTACCTGGTGCCGGCTCAGAACTGTGGCTCCCTCTTCCGTTCTGCGCTGTCGACCTCATGGTGATTGACAGCTAGCTTCACGCAGTTAGGCAGCAGGGAGACGGCTATCAATCAGCATGACATCAGCAGTCATTCCCCATGAACAGGGCAGAGGGGATGAAAAGCCGCTGTTGTGTCTACGACCGTGATGTCAGCGGAAGTGACAGAATTGCCGGCAAGAGCAGTCTGTGAATACTCTGTGCCATCACAGATCTGTGCCTAGCAGAACAGGCAACTAGTTTAGCAACTACCTGCCTGATAGTTCTTAAGCCCTAGTAAAAAAGTTAAACAGTCCCAGACAACCCCTTTAAAGTCCAACATGGTAATAGACCCATTGACCGGTACTGGAAACCCCTTGTTAATAGTTTTACAGCAAAAAATAAAAAACACTAAAGGGGGCTTTACATGCAACGACATCGCTAGCGGGATGTCGTTGGGGTCACGGAATTCGTGACGCACATCCGGCCTCGTTACAAACGTCGTTGTGTGTGACACATACGAGCGACCGCTAGCGATGCAAAATACTCACCAAATCGTTGATTGTTAACACGTCGTCCATTTCCCAAATATCGTTGCTGGAGCTGGATGCAGGTTGTTCGTCGTTCCTGAGGCAGCACACATCACTACATGTGACACCCCAGGAACGACGAACAACACCGTACCTGCCTCCTCCGGCAACGAGGTGGGCGTGACTTTCATGCAGCTGCTCTCCGCCCCTCCGCTTCTATTGGACGCCTGCCGTGTGATGTCACTGTGACGCCGCATGAACCGCCCCCTTAGAAAAGAGGCAGTTCGCCGGCCACAGCGACGTCGCTATGAAGGTAAGTACGTATGACGGGTCCTAGTGATATTGTGCGCCACGGGCAGCAATTTGCCTGTGACGGACAAACGACGGGGGTGGGTGCTTTCACGAGCAGCCTGTGTACCAGCGTGTAAAGCAGCCTTAACACTTAGCACACACCAGTGCTGGTAGGGGCATGTTGGCAATGTGTCTTCCAGCAGTCAGATGACATTTTGATGTTACGTGACTGCTGGAGCCAATCAGAGGCCGCTGATCGGCTGCAGCGTTTGAGTATACTGTTCTGTACTGTAGAGCTATTATAAAGGGGTTCTCCAACAGTGAACAACACCTTTAGGCCCCCTTCACAACTTGTCTCTCATGTGTGTGGTGTCCATTTTCCCACATACCGGAGACATGTTAACACGCATACTTATTAAAATCAATTGGATCTTCACTCCTCCATGTTTTCACACGGACCATGTGTCCCTTTGAACCTCCTGGGTGTCCGTCTGATCCACATGGAGACATGTCCGTTTTTTTTCCAGGTGGCCCGAATAAAATACAGACATCACAGGGATGGCATCCGTGTGACACGTACCTGAAAAAAAAACAGATAATACTGAAATTTTTTATGTGTAAAAAAATGTGCAGAATAGAGGCCGACAGACAGACAGAGACAGACAGCCTGTACAGCTATTTAGCTGCATTAATAAATAAAGGAAAAAAATGATGTGAGGTTCCCCATCAAGCCTCAGCAGTCAGCTTTACCTTGGCTGGTTATGAAAAATAGGAGGGACCCCACATCACTTTATCACTTTAAATATTTATTTGGCTAAATAGCTGTGCAATCTATCTATGCCAATGTATGTAAAGCGCTGTGGAATTAATAGCGCTATATAAATGAATAAAATTATTATTATTATTATCTATCTATCTATCTATATCTATCTATTTAATCTATATATTATCTATCTATCTATCTATCTATCTATCTATCTATCTATCTATATCATTTATCTACCATTTTCCTAGCTTTACATCTTTTACACGTAAAGGGAACCTGTCACCAGATTTGGTGACTATAAGCTGCGGCCACCACCAGTGGGCTCTTACCGGTATATACAGCATTCTAACATGCTGTATATAGGAGCCCAGGCCGCTGTGTAGATCATAAAAATCACTTTATAATACTCACCTTAACGGTCGGTTCGGTGCAGAATGATCAGATGGGTGTCTCCGTTCTCTGGCTATGCGACTCCTCTTAAGGCCATCTTTATCCTCCTTCTTCTCCTATGTCATTCACACAGGCCTGCATTGAGGTCCTGCGCAGGCGCAGTTTGATCTGTGCTGGGCAGGGCAGATCAAAGTATTCTAGTGCACCTGCGCTGGACCATTTAATGTGGATGAGGTAGGACTCGTCATGCACCCATGCTTCAGAAGAAGGACAAAGATGGCCGAAAGAGGAGACACCCATTTGACCAGTCAGCAGCGCATCGCCCTTTAGGTGAGTACCATAAAGTGATTTTTACATTCTACACAGCGGCCTAGGCTCTTATATACAGCATGTTAGAATGGTTTTAAAAGGGGATGTAACTGGTTTTCAGCAGTCCATAGCCTCAGCCCCCTGATGAAGCAAGTCATGGAGAAACATGTCGGGGAGGCTGTTAGCTGTTAGTTTTTAACAGGCAGTGTAGGTGATAGCCAGCCATATTACATTAGGAATTTATCCAGAGTAGTGTCGGCCGCACTTATCTTATACGGAATTGGCTTCCCACCTGCCAATTTTAACTTTTGTCCATTTATATAATTTAATAAAGTTTATTTGATTATGTATTTAGTTAGGGTACCTCTTGTTGCCCTTCGGGCAAATAGTGTTTGTATAATTACCCCTACTCTGACCAGGTGTGACAATCAGAGGTTAGTGTTTGTACAGCATCTCCCTGCTCCCTCCTCAGGAGCGATTGCAGGAGCGATGCTGAGCGGTGACCAGCGGTGAAACGCTGCCCACAGCCCAGTGACTCACGGAGACTGAGATCCACCTTGGTGATGTCAGGTCAACAGCAAGTTGACGTGACATCACTGGACATCAGAGGTCACGGAGCCTGGGAGGGTCGTGCAATGAGGATGAGCAGTCCGCAATAGCGCTGCTCACAGGCACCACTTGCAACACAACGTATTTGAGTGAAACTTCTCAACGTTATATCGATGTGGCCAGTATTAAAAGGGGTGAACCACCTCTTTAAGAATGACTGGAGGCTATTGTCAATGAGAAATGGGCCAGGATTCCCCAGAAGTAATGACGGAAACTGGGGTCTGGCTTTGTTTGTATGAAGTACTGAAGACATTTGTCGTGAAGTGGTTGAAAAATTCTGAGATGGCAGTAGTCTTTAAATGTGGCCTTTTGTGTTGAATTTGGAGAAACCACGTGTTATAGTAGTTGTGTTGAGTTATTTATATTGTTTTTATTTGATTGGTTTATTGCAAACAGCAGAAACTTTGTACATTTTACTAATAACCTTCATTTGGAATGGGGGCTGAATACATTTGATTGCAACTGTACAATAAAGTAATGTTTTAAACAAATTAATTTAAATTAATTATAACAATTTGAATACCAAATGTTAAGTTTGATTTTTTTTTATTCTTCTAGATTCCTTCTGCTCACTTTGTGAAAATGCTCAGTTGGCACTTTATTTGGTAGAAGCTGATTCTTGGCCAGTTTGGCCACGATGTCCACTGCTGATGAAGAAGCGGATATTTCAGACTGGCTCTGTGCCATCCATCTGGAAAGATACCAGGACAGTTTCAGGCAGCATGGCTACCACAGAGTTAGAGATATTCTATCAGTTGACAATGAGGTCCTTCAACAAATTGGTGTTGGTGCCACTGGTCACAGGAAGAGAATAATTAGTCGATTGAGAAACAATTCTGGTGACTCAAACTTACTTTTCTATTCAAGTTGCATGGAGAAAACAGATTCTCTTGAATATCCAAGTAGAGATGAAAAAGACAGCAGCTCTGGTAATGAAAATCACACAGATGTAAAAATGGTTTACACAGAAACAGATCTTAAGCCAGTGCCAAGGCCAGTGCCAAAACCAAGAACTGTGTTCAGTAAAAGTACTACAACGGTAACAAAGGAATTCGTAGAAGCTATGATGTCCACAACCACCACATCATCATCTGCCTGTGTAGAACAAAATTCAATCACAACTAAAAAGGCTTCTTCTCTTCAGGAAACTGTTCCAAGAGGAAGCAGCTTGGATTCAGAGATCTGTAACTCATGTCCAGAGCTGAAGCCAGGAGGGGTGGAGATGGAGGCTGGACCTTCTAGGTATACTTCCGTTGAGGTTGGGAAACCATTTCATCCCATTCCCTTTCGCCCTATGCGTCAGAACAAAGAAACTTCACAGACTGGCTCATCTTACCAGCAGTATAAGGTCCAGATGGAAGCGGATACCATACAGTGTTCTCCATTATCGATTTTACCTTCCTTTGCTGGAAGTACAGAGGAAGTCACGTCCTTTTCAACCAGTCCTCCATCTCCACAGGAAACACTAACAATGATATCCAATGAGATCTATTCTGGGTTTGGTCCTAGGACTGATTCCCTCAGCTGTGCTACAGATATTAAAGCACCACAAATATTTTTAAACCCCCCTGACATGATTAAGCAAGAAACAACATCAACACCAGAAAGTATCAAGTAAGTACAATTTCGAGATTATTTGATGTACACTTTGCGCAACATAAAATGTCTATAGAAAAGATTCATATACTAGTTTTATGGTGTAAAGTAAATGAATTCAAATTTTTATTTTTAAATTTGTTTTTTTTTTTTTTTTCAAGAATTGCACTTCAAATTTAATTGTTTTTTTGTGTCAGAATTAGATTTTTATATTTAATTATATTTGATTTGACAGATTTATGTGTCCCATGATGTGAGATTTATTGGTATGCATATGCAAATTACATAGTATGTATATAACGTATACATTATTTTGTACATTGTTAATAAGGTATGCTGCAGGTGCTTTTGAATAGAGAAAGAAATTAAAAAATCACACCCAATTGTGCAATTAAAAGGGGGAAAAACTAACAAAGGGAGCTTGATCTTTAAATTAATCCTATTTCAATACTGCATTTATATCCAATACTTTTTAATACCTAAAGAACACAACAGTATAATAATACATTTTCTACCGAAAAGTAAAACGTTTTGTAGTGCAATCCCGATTTCTTGTATTTAACATTTTTTTAAAATTTTAGATACTATAGGATAGGAGCAGGTTAATATATTCAGTCCATATAGGTCTTTTTGCTGGGAACATTGGGTTCCTACAGATAAGTATACAGAGGGAGCCAACCATGGAAGTCTTAGATAGTTTCCTGGAGCCAATGGTTAAGGAAAGGGTGGAGATTATGTTACAGCTGGAAACAGACAATTGAAGGAAGTCTTGACCTTGCTGAAATTATAATAATGACTTTACATAACTTGTTAAAGGCACTAGCTACACCCAAGTAATGCATGCTTTGGGGAGAACGATGCTTACATTTTTCTCATGAAAATAAGAATTTGATTTTTCTATACCTTCTACAACATTGCATGCATGGATAATAGGCACTGCTGCAGCAAAAGCAGAGTGGATGCATATTGTTACTTCATCGTGCCTAGCATTTAAAGCTGATTAGTGGCTGCTTCATTTAGATCACCGCAGATGAGGAACTCAACTGTAACACCAGTCAAAATGAGGAACACGCCGTCGCCAACACCAGGAAGCATACGAGATGGTGCTTGTCCAAGGCCAGCTCCCGTAGGAATTTCTGCTTCTCCGACTACTTCACGATTGAGGACTGCTGCCCCAGGGAGACAGCTGCCTTTTGGTAATCAAACCCAACTACTTTCAAACCAGAAAAGGAGTACAGTACCTACGATGACTACATTTTCTACAGCTTCATTAAGGCCAAATCCAGTAGGAGATTCTGGGTCACCAAGGCTTCCAAGAGCAGGACAGATTGCTTTCCCTCGACCTCCACCAATTGGGCATTCTGCATCTCCAATGTTGCCTCGCGTGAAAAATTCTCCTCCACAAAGGACAGAGAGCCCACCGAATGATGATATTTCTTTAACATCATTGACTAATCCTACATCTTCCAAACACGTGAAAAAGAAGCAGTCTGCAGTGCGACAAGAGGTAACAGGAAAAACATTGTTACAAAGACAACAATCTGTCTCAAAGAATGGTTTACGTCCTGTGCAACCCATTAGAAAAAACTCCTCAGGATCTCCACCTGGGGCGAATGACATTTTACAAAGGCCAACTCCAGTGGGGAATGCTGGTTCTTCTAACACACCATCCATTAGTGCTCCAGCTCAAAAATCATTTTTGTTGAGGTACGCAACTCCACCAAAGCCTACAGTACTAAAAAGTGTCCTAGGAGGAAACTTGGGTCCACGTAAACCTGTCTTTCATGCACAATCACATGTTGCAGAACCTGAATCTGGGAAAAGTGTTGTCACACCTATCAACCATACGTCAAAGAGACCCACAACTATCGGAATTTCTCCATCTTCAACTCTTAAAAAGTCATTTACTAAGAAGCCTGCTCTAAAAATGCCATCACCAAAACCAGTAGTGAATGACTTGCGGAAACTGAAACCTAAAGAATCAAAACTAGAAGAAATTAATATATCAAATCAGGGATCCTATGAAACTATTGCTGCACCAAAAGCTAAACCAGATGGATTGTTGCCAAGGACAAAATGTATAGTGACTTTGGCCACACAAAAAGTAAAAGCTGCAAGAAATGATTCATCTCTCCGGCCAATAGAGACCGAACAATGTTCCGTAGAAAGAACAAAAGTCAAGGGAAGCAAGTTCTCATTGAAGCAGAAACCAGCTGAAAAATATGAACTATCAATACAGAAATCTGCAGGAAGTGTGACTTTCCAGAGGCCAAAGCAAACAGGAAACACTGGTTCACAACCGCCTAAATGCAGGAATGTTGTGTCAAGTACAAAAAACTCACAGCCAAGTAGTACTTTACCAAGGCCACTAGGGAACGCCGAGGTAACAAAGCCTTCATGTAATACAGGAATATCCCTATCAAAAGTGATCAAGAATATACCGTCAGCAAGACCCAAGCAAAAAGATGTTAAAGTAACAAACATGACAAGACCACAGCCAGTTGGAAATATATCAACTAGTGTATCTAAATCAAAGAGCTCAGTATCTTTAAGCAATGGAAAGTTATCTGAAGGCATTGTTCAAACTCCACCGAAAAAAATAACCAGCAACCTTTTGCCAAGGTTACCATTTATGCAAAAGAAGTCTTCTCCTAAAATGTCACTCTTGAAAACTTCATCCTCTAGAGCAGGAGAGAACAATTATTCAGTCTGTTCTCCAGGTAAAAAAACTACCCCAAATGTTCCAGGAGATGAAAGTGATAGTAATCCACTGTCCGTTCTGTCTTCTTCAATTGATGAAAGCCTTGACTTGCATAAAACATATAGAGATTCTTGGGATGTAGACCTAACTGAAGAATCCTTGGAAGCTGCACTGCGAGCAAGTGTCACTACGTTTAACCCAATTCAGGATGAACATCTAGTTCTTGTAAGGCCAAGGTTGTTGGGATCCCACTTAAGTGATGCATTTTTCGAGCAGCAATATCGAATTTCTAAGACAAATGATGGTTAATGAAGAAGCATCCAATCCTTGGAACTCTACAGAAGACATAAATGCGCAAGTTCTTGCCTACCTGAAACATTGCGTCCATTTGGCAAGTTTATACTGGTATCAATGATTGTTTTTTGTATGTTGTATTGTTTGAGATTTATAAGCGTCTAGCCTCATTTTCAAGATGATATCTGGTTATACATTACCCCATGATTATCCATGATTGCGTTTATTTCTGGATTTCTATTGTTTTTATATTAATGGGCCAATGTCTTCCCGGGAACTCCTAGATGGATTGTTATATTTTGGAATAGTCCCCATTAAATTTTGCAGCTGTACCTGTTTTGGAATATATGTGGAGAAGAGTACATCCAACCTGGACCAAAGATATAATGCTTCATGAGATTCGAGGAATGTGAGCGTCACATTTTATATATATTCTCTTTGTTTCTGGAGAAGCCCCGGTTTTGGTAATACGTTAAAATATATTATGTCAAGTAAATAAGCAGCAGCTTCTGTATATAATATTGTCTGCATTGTTCCGTTTTGAGAATTTTATTAGGATATAGGACTTTGTGGCTTGCCATACCCCTTGCATTTGCCTTTTATGAGCAAGCATGGTCTCCATAAAACAATCTATATTTTACCGATAGGTCAAATCGCAAATAATGTAATTTCTGGAAAGCTCAGGTGTAAGTGAGCGGGGTTCCTATTAGTTCAGCACAGGCGGATTTAGTAAATCTAGAGCTAATTTTGAATATATTCTAAAATATGAATTTGTATTACTTTTTTTGTCCACTACTGGATAGTGGTAGATGTTTTTTTTTAGTTATTCACTATTTTATAACTTTTTACAATGAAATGAAATCTTTATTTTTGTATCTTTTTGTAAAAAAAAAAGAAAAAGAAAATTGAAAAAAATATATGTAATGCATATGTGTTTACGGTATTTTTTTTTTTTTTACTTCGAGACTGCAAACTCTCTTTTCTTGCACTTTCTTAATTTTTTTAACATACTGTATTTTGTAATATTTGCATGATTTTTGCTGCTTTAGTATCTGGCCATAGCTTTTTAGGATGTAAATAGAATTTGCAGTTCTCAGCACTTCTTGTTTTTTTTTAATTATTTATTTTTTAAAAACAATTTCTGAAAAAAGATAGTTAACGAATCAACAGTTCCTTCTTTTTGCCTATTAGGGTGAAAAGACTTATTTCCCCAGCAGCGACCATATTGTCTCTGGGGGTACCTACTGTGGTCAGTCATAGTATCATATTATAATTTATCTGTTCTCAGTTGACAAGTTAAGAAATGGGCAGTTGTAATCCTAAAAGATAGCGTGTAACAACAATAGCTACCTGTCTTAAATAAGGCTTTTACAGTAGGGTTAGGGCTTGCTTAGGCCACTTTGGTTGGCAGAGTCTTGAGGAAGCCCAGATATTTAGCATTAAATGGCTTGTCTCATCTTCCTACAATTGCAAAATATTTGTTAATAAAAAAAAGCAACTTTGCAATTTATCTCTTTTTCAAATCCTCTCGATTCTACTGAATCGAAGAATTTTTAATGTTATTGTTTATTGTCTCGTTACCTGGCCACATAGACTGTGGTCGATCTCCTGGGCACGGAGCCCAGTGTATACAAGTGCTGCTCTGAAACCGACCAGGTTACTGCATCTGGCCAGCTTCAGTGCCATTGTGATCCTTCGATGCCTCAGTTTGCAGCATCGAAGAGTGCTGTCTGGGCCAGTGGCACAACCATGATGTTGGTCCAAACGTCTAAATATCAGTTCCTGAAGCTATGATTTGAGAGAACCTCCTTAAATGCCTATATAGGGATCTGGTCTTCAGGATGTGGCCTACTTTGTTTATAATCTTAAGAGTGGTTGCCAATCAGAAGAGCAAGCGGGTGGGAATCATAGTCAAGTCAAGCCAATTCAATTATGGGAGGTGCTTGAGTGTTAAGGAGGTTGTCCACTACCTTAGATGCGGGGTGTCTGATTGGCCAGGGTCCGATGCGGGGTGTCTGATTGGCTAGGGTCCGAAACCCCGCCGATCAGCTGTTTCTAGCCCCGTCGGCGGCAGCAGGCAGCCAAAAATGCTCAGTTGCAGAGCTGCTCCGTCTTTTGATAGTGGCCGTGGTTGGGTACTGCAGATCTACCTCCTATTGATAAAATTGGGAGGCAGGTGTGCAGTACCAGCCTTGGCCGCTACCATAAGATGAAGCTGTGCCAGAACTGAGCATTTCCGGCTGCCTGCTGCTGCCACAAGGACTGGGAACAGCTGATCGGCAGGTGTGTGGGGTGTCAGAACCCAGCCGATCAAACATTGATGACCTATCCTAAGTATAAGCCATAAGTATCAAAGTAGTGAACAACCCCTTTAAGGTAGCCAATTTAAAAAGTCAAGCCTCAAATCTGAGGAAAACATCTAAAGACTTCCATAGTCAATGCACAATCAATGAATTAACTCAAAAGAGCTGGTAAGGAGAAAGCTGTATTAGTATATTAGAATTCAATAAGTAGACCGGGGTATGGATACAATGGCTGGAACAAGGCAATAGGCAAACAGGATTTGAATAGGAAGTTGGGTTTCCTGATTGTCGTTGAACCCGTTTACTAATTGTTCAGCTGATTGTCTTCTCTGATTGCTCATTCAGCTGGAGATACTGATTGTCCAGTACTGTAGTGCAGCAGGATGGCTGTAAAGAGAGTCTGTCATCCCCAAAACGTATTGACTAACTATACAATAATATAGTGGACTCCACCCCTATAAAATCATACTAGCACTGTACTTGTTACTGGTTTAGCTCTTTTGAAAATAATTTTGAATATATATGCAAATGAGAGAGCTTTGATGTACCCATGACGTGGCCATGAGCTGTTTGTACCATTATGCCCCCTCAATTTGCATCTTCATGACTGCCCTAGCCGTGGACAGCACTAGTTCTGAGAGCCAATGTGCCATCGCATGCACACTGATACTGGTTGGGTCAACTGGGCGCATTGTCCTTCCTGTTTCCTGTCTGCTGATGCTGCTCTTACACCAGGACGTGTAGTGAGTGGTGTCCACAGAGAGCCAGGTAGGGGAACATGCCCAGCCACTATGCGCGCTTGACACAGACACGGCTAGTATCAGTGCACATGTCCACACATGAGGTGCAGCATTTACTATAGGACTTAGTGCTGTCCATGACAAGCTAGAGCTGCTCCTACGATACAAATTGATGGGAAATAATGGTGCATCCAGCTCATGACCATGCCATGGGTTCACCAAAGGCCTCTCATTCGTATATAGATTAAAAGTTATTTTCACAGTGACAGGTATACACATACTGTGCTAGTATGATTTTTATAGGGGTGATATCCACTATATAACTGTACAGGGGTGGAGATACCATTGTTTCGACCTAAGGAACCGCACAGTGGTCCGAGAGGTAAGGCTGCTTTCAAACATCCGGTTAAAACGGATCCGTCGCTGGATCTGTTTTATTCTCCATTGACTTGTATTAGCACCGGATTGTGTCGGATGGCCTTGCGTTGCATATGGCGTCCGCAAAATTTCTTCGTCTGGCTGCCGGAAAGGACGCAGCATGCAGCGTTTTTGTCTCCTGCAAAAAAACAGACCACGCCGGATCTGGCGCTGTCCGGCATGTTGTATAATGAAAGCCTATGGGCGCCGGATCCGACGTCATCCGGCATATGACGGAATTCAACGATGGATCCGTTTTTTTGAACTGAGCATGCTCAGTATCACAACGGATCCGTCAAAAAACGTACGGAACGCATTGAAAAAACTGATGCGATGGATCATTTTTTTCACCGGATCCGTCGCATTAAGTTTTTTGCCGTATCGTGCCTGACTGCAACAAATGGATATGTGAAACCAGCATAAGAGAGCCCACTTCTACCTCTAAGACAGGTGGAATTGAACTGCAAATCGTCCATTATATTCTTACACAGGGGCCCTCCTTTGTTAGTTGTTGCTCTTGTCACTGTATAGTTAGTTCAAATTGTCTCTCCAGGAAAGGTGACAGACTCTAGCGCAGCGCCACCAATTGGAAGTAGCGATCCTAATAGTCAAAAGTGGATTTTTAACAATCCTTGGCATATGACTTAGGATTTATGCCAGATCAGAATCCCAATTTGCAGACACGGTGTTTCGGGGTGCTTGCCCCTCGTCAGTGCAAAGTATGGGGTGTCTGATCCGGCTCATGAGAAGCTATGTGGGGACCATGGGGGTTATAGTTAGTTCAAAAGGCCTTTTTTTGGGTGACAGACTCTAAATTCTGACCATGCCCATCCATCTTTGCCAGTACGATTAGGAAAACTCATTTGGCAGCTGACAATGAAGCACGTGGTGCAGGAACGTGGTAAGGTAATTTTGTAACAACCATGATGATGATATGCATTGGAATTGGGTTTTCTTTTGCTATCTCTGAGCAAAATATTAGCCAAAAATAAAAAAAGAGATTTTTTTATTGCCTTAATTCTATGGTTTTTCAATTTGTATGATGTAAATGGGAACTCAAAAATACAGCATAACATTAATATTAAATCGCCTTATTGTTTTAACCTTTTGCATTTCTTCCCGATCTGTATACTAAAAAAGTTGTATGGCTACAAAGGCTGAAATTATTGTAACTGTTCATAAACAATTGCTTTTTGTTCTCTGTACAATATGTTCCTATGTTTTTGCTTTTTGTAATGAATGATCTGAGTAGACAGAACTTTCTCTCGGGCTTTCTTCTCTCTCCATACAGGCTTTATCTACATGTTACATTAATGAATTGACCTCCCGCTTAGATCCCAGTGATCAAGTTATGGGGGATGAAAAGCAATAATTGATTAAATTGATGCCATCATCCAGAGATAGATATTTAATTATAAAAATGAATGCATGATTTTTATTTTTTATACCGATCCTACATGTAGAATCATATTGGCCCCGTATCCTGTTACGCTAAATGGGAACTGTACTTTCAACAATCTTTACATAAATTAATAGTACATTACAATACAAGAAACTTTGTAAAATATATACACAGACTAATCCGCTTCTTTCTCCACTGTTTAGCGACTTCTTATATTTTCTGTTGCTTTCTGAACTCATAATTCCCTCTGAAACAAAAGAACTCAGTTACAGGGGATATTAAACTCTGTAAAGGAGAGTTAGGCTAAGTTCACACTTCCGTTGTTTTGCATCAGTCACAATCCGTAGCCTTGAGGAATTACGGTATCCTGCAAAATATTTTGCAGGAATCCTGTTTTACCCCATAGGCTTCTATTAGTGACGGATTGTGACTGATGATGCTGCGTTGCATCCGCTGCGTCGCGGTCAGTCGTTTTTTAACTGACCGCCGGGCGGGAGCAACGCAGCCTGTAACGTTTTTTGAGCAGCGCGATCCGTAGGATTTCGCTGCGCATGCGCTCTCTGGCTCCCCGCCCCCGTAACCAGGATAAACATCGGGTAACCAAGCAATGCGCTTTGGTTAGTTACCCGATATTTACACTGGTTACGTGTGCAGGGAGCCAGTGCTAAGCGGTGTACGCTGGTATCCAAGATAAATATCGGGTAACCAAGCAAAAAGTGCTTTGCTTTTAGTTACCCGATATTTACCCTGGATACGTGTGCAAGGAGGCCAACACTTCCCCACCCGGCTCCGCCCCCTCCCGCACTCCGCATGTGTACACACACACACACTCACACACACTCACTTGTCCCCAGCCCTGCAGTCCCCGCGGCACTGACGTCCTCAGCTCCACGGCCCCGCTCGGCTCCGCCCCCCTCGCACTCCGCCCCCTCCCTCACTCCGCATGTACACATGCATGTAGACACACACACACGCATACACACACACACACTCACCTGTCCCCAGCCATGCAGACCGCGGCACTGACTTCCTCAGCTCCGCCCCCAAACTCCGCCCCCCGAACTCCGCCCCCCGCACACAACGGAGTCCGACAAAGAAATTCTTTTCTTTGTCACCGTTGTCATCCGTTGTACAACGCATCAGTCACATGCGTCAAGCAACGCATGTGACTGATGCAAAACAACGGAAGTGTGAACTTAGCCTTATGGGGAAGAAAAAATGCATAGTGAGAGGCAAAAGAACAAATTGTGCAGATTTAAACTAGCCCTGAGCTGGATTCACATCTACGCAGCTCAGTACAGAGAATAATTTCCTCCTCTGTTTCCTGCCTCTATCTTCCTGCCTAAGTTGTCGATTACAGATAGAGCCTGTAGAACGAAAAACTAGTGAAAAATGCAGGATACAATTCCCATAATGACCAGAAATACAGTGCAACCTTGGATAACGAGCATAATTGGTTCCGGGACTGTGCTCTTAAACCAAGTTACTCTTATATCAAAGCGAATTTTCCCATAGGAAATAATTGAAACTCAGACAATTCATTCCACAACCCAAGAATATTTGCTGTATTTATACAAACTTATTATAGTAATACAATATAATGTACTGTAGTCATATAAAATTATTACAGTACACTAATACATAATACTGTACGGTACAGAAAAAAACATAAAAACAAATTAAACTGCACGTTAGCTTACAATAAAATTGTTGATGTGCGGGAGATACACTATAGAGAGAAAAAATGATGTATAAATATAACAATGTTTATTCTAGTACAATACACAAAACAACACACCCCAAATCTATTCTCCCCCAAATTAGGGAAGAAGTAAGCCAAATATGGAGTAGGCATACTGCACAGGCAGATTACAGTACAAGCTGTCCTGGTTAGCAGAAAGAAAGTACAGTACTGTATCCACAAATGCAAATTGACAGACATGCTATATAGTATATACTGTACTGTACAATGGAATACTGTATACAATACATATGCACAGAAAGTTATCTCCAGTAGGTTAAAGGTCCAGTCACACTAAGCAACTTACCAGCGATCCCAACAACGATAGGGATCGCTGGTAAGTTGCTAGGAGGTTGCTGGTGAGCTGTCACACTGCGACGCTCCAGCGATCCCACCAGCAACCTGACCTGGCAGGGAACGCTGGAGCGTGGCTACACGAGTTGCTGGTGAGCTCACCAGCAACCAGTGACCAGCCCCCAGTCTCCTAGTTACAGCACACATCAGGTTAATTAACCCGATGTGTGCTGCAGCTAAATGTGCACAGAGCAGGGAGCAGCGCACACTGCTTAGTGCTGGCTCCCTGCTCTCCTAGTTACAGCACACATCGGGTTAATTGCCTGATGTGTGCTGCAGCTAAATGTGCACAGAGCAGGGAGCAGCGCACAATGCTTAGTGCTGGCTCCTTGCTCTCCTAGTTACAGCACACATCGGGTTAATTACCTGATGTGTGCTGCAGCTACATGTGCACAGAGCAGGAGCCGGCAGCACAGGCAGTGAGAGCGGGGGAGGCTGGTATCAAAGGTAAATATCGGGTAACCAAGGACAGGGCTTCTTGGTTACCCGATGTTTACATTAGTTACCAGTGTCCGCAGAAGCTGGCTCCCTGCTCACTGCACATTAGTTGTTGCTGTCTCGCTGTCACACACAGCGATCTGTGCTTCACAGCAGGACAGCAACAACTATAAAATGGCCCAGGACATTCAGCAACAACCAACGACCTCACAGCAGGGGCCAGGTTGTTGCTGGATGTCACACACAGCAACATCGCTAGCAACGTCACAAAAGTTGTTCGTTACCAGCGATGTTGCTAGCGATGTTGCTTAGTGTGACGGGGCCTTTACACATAGCACGCCAGAGCTGGTCTGAGCACGATGAAAGGACAGAGCTGGAAGTGTACACGGTGAGTATTTGCTCTTATTGCAAGGCATTGCTCTTAAACCAAGTTGCATATTTGTAAAAAGCTTCTATTGTCTTGCAAAACGCTCTCAAGCCAAGTTACTTTTAAACCAAGATTCCACTGTACTGCTATTCCTCATGTAAATATGCATAACTCTGAAAACGTTGCTTGAAAGTATAGTCTACCTTTAAGTTGATGGGCCATGGTAAAGATTTTGCACTGGGGTCCACAAGCCTGTGACCAATGCTGAATAACCTTTATAGCATGTAGAAAAGGCCTGCGCCATATACCCGTTTCTCTTGACCTCTTTGTATTTTTTATTATGTAGTATCTACTCATGTAACAGACAAATATACAGATATCGCCATCATTTCCGGCCACCTTACATGCATAAATAATATGGTTCCCCTCTTTAGGCAAAGCTGTAAAGAGGTTAATAAAACTAAATTCTTATTTCTTGATGAATGATTGCTGTCAGTTATAATGTTCACTTTTTTTTTATTATTTTGTTTGTTGTAAAACAAATCTGTCTGGTCGATATTAAATAATAAAACAATCCATACTATTGCCAAAATTGTGGATGCTTTTGTATTTTTTGTATTACAAAAATTATAATAATACCGTACATATAAACAGATTGCATTCTTTATATTGTGCAGTATTTTCAATATTTGCGTTGTTTGGACAGCTCTCTTGTTTTTTTGTTTGTGTGAGGGACATCCTGAGATGTGATAAGAATTATGACATTCATGTCAGTCAGCTACTCCGTGATATCACCCCCTCCCTTCCTGCCGCTTGGAGACCCAGCAAATGTAAAACTCAAGGTGTCAAAACCCAATTAGGACAGCTCTTGAGCCAGCACACCCCCTGCGGAGTGAATTGCCCTACACAGGAGATGGGAGGGGAGCTCCAGGTTTATAACCTAACTTCAAACGTCTCCTCCAGGCGATTCGGAGCCATCAGAAGAGTTTCGATATTGGGGAGTGCGTCGCCCAAACAAATTAGGTAGGCACATTTTCATATTCCTGAGGGCCAGACGCACATAACACATATTTCGGCAAAACTGTATGATGTGCGTAGCCCTCACTAATTAATAACTGGCCACAGGAAGCCCACAGGAAACTTAGATTCTTCTCAGCCAGCAGCAGGGGGAGGGAATTCCCAGCCATGATGATGTCACGAGGGGGGCCGTATGAGCCCAAGACAGAAAAGATAAAAGTTAGGTGCAGGGGTCTGCGCTTTGTATTTCTTCTGGGGGTCACGTGCTTCATTCATGTAGTGGAGGATACCTGAAACGTCCTTGGCCCCACACAATACCCCCCTGCATGGGCCAAACCCTCAACCCCAATGCAATTGATACATCTGTATGCCTGCTTGTGATCCATAACTTACCTGTAAATGCATTCTGACACACACACACATATATATATATATATATATATATATATATATATATATATATATATATTCTGTAAATTCCAAATTGTATATCTAGTGTGCCCGTAAGGCGATTAAATATATATAATTTAATTTTGGGTTGTTCTGTTATCTTGATCCTGAATTCCACGTCTGTGAGCTCGGCGTAATAGTTATCGTAATCGATTGGTGGCAGCGAGTTTATGCCAAGGATCATTGTGGGGTATTCAGTGAGATCAGGGGAGGATTAGATATATTCCGCTCGCAGGAGTCGGGGGAATATATACCTTACTCTCACCGGGAACCCTTCAATCATAGGCATAGTAGAATAGTGGCCTCCTTGCTTATTGTCGGGCAATTCCATAATTAGCCTGACTATAAGATGGGCGCGAGAGAGCGAGTCACGTGCTCGGTCCGGTGGAAATGGGGTGTGTTCCTTCCTCTTCCTCCCCCCTTTTCCTGACAGTTTGTTTGTTGTTTTTTGTTTTATTTTTTTGAGGGGGAGGGATCAATTAGAGCTTGCCCTGTAAATGAAACCGTCACATTTTTTTTTTTTTATTAAAAATGGCAGGTGTTATGTAAAATTTAATAAATTTACACTATTTAAAAAAAAGTATGATTATTTTTTCAGGTGCGAAAGGCCAATATTTTTTCCCCTTATTTCTCTAACCAGGCTCAATTAAAGGATTATACCCAAAATGTTAACACACTTACCATTCTTTGAACCTGGGAATATTGAACCTTGACTTTTTTCCACTTGGTTTTTCTGTGTATTGTTGCCAAGGCATGACTTCGGACATCATGCTGATTGAGAGCCAGATCCCTGCAACTATCCCTTATCCTCTATGGAAAGGAGATTGATAACTTAAAATTTTTGGGAATAAACTTTTCATTTAACCTGCATAGAACAATGGGGTAAAAAAAATATAGTCCACGTGTCCCAGTTTTGTAGCAGAAAACATTCGTAAACTTTGCAAAAAAAGTGCTTTTTTATTTTATTTATTATTATTATTATTTATTATTATTTTTATTTTATTTTTTATTATTTTACGTCACGTCTGTCATTTTTCTTTAAAAGGAAAAAAGTGGATAAGACTTAAAAGGTGGGCTCAACCACAGACTGCCGAACACGGTCTGTCACAGACTGCCCGACATTCATTAGATGTTTTAAGAGCCACTCTTAAACAGTTTTCAGTTTTCACATGCCCATGTTGCTTTTTTGTGTGCTTCTTTTTTTGCACATAAAAACATATATTTTGGCAGGAAAAAAGCAGAGAAACAAATGCATACTTTTTATTGCGTTTTTCCTGCTTCTTTTTGTGCTTTTTCTCAGTCATGGCGATCGTGGGGGTTCAGGCGCTGTACCCCTTCGATCACCGACGGGTCTCTGGCTGATGTTACAGCCGGGACTCAGCTCTCACTGCCTGTAGCTGTGCCTGCGCCGCTTCCGGCAGTTTAACCCCCTTGAATGCTGCGATCAGTGCGATCGCAGCATTCAGGAGGTAGGGAGAGGGATCTCTTACCTCTCCCTGGTGATTGGGTCCCTGGAATGCAACCACATGGACCCAATCACTGCTATAATAAAGCTGGGTCATCACCATGATGACCACAGGTTATTGAGCTATGGAGAGCCTCACACACCACGCTGTATGCATTGTGTGAGAGGCGAAGTGCTGCGCTATAATCTACTGTAGAGATAAAACATTATAGAGGATTATAGAAACGCTAAAAATAAACGCAGAAACAATTAACACGCTGCTTCTTTTTTCAGCAACAAAATCCGGAAGGAAAAAAGCAGCGTGTGCACAGCAAGTCAGGATTCTCAGACTTTGCTGGGATGCTTTTCCTTGCTTTTATTGATTAAAAAAAAAAAAATCAAGGAAAAAATGCAACCTATGCACAAGGCCTTATCCCTAGAGATCACAGAAACCAACTGGAGAATATGTTGCAAAATAGTTTTTCCAAAGGTTATTCCCCAAAAATCAATCTATCCTCTATCCACAGTATAACTTGCAGATAGCTGGGCTTCAACTGCTGAGACCAGGGGCATAATTTCAATAGATGCAGGGGCGTAGAGGGCCCAAAAGTCCTTTTGGCCTATATGAATAAAAAAACAATCCTATTAAAGACTTGCAATAAGTGGGAGCCCCATTGGAGCTTTTGTATTGGGACCCATGAGTTTCAAGTTACGCCACTGGCTGAGACCCTCAATGATCCTAAGATCAGAGCTCTGCACCCTGAAGAACGGATGCAAAGCTATTCATTGTCTATGGGACTGCCAGAGAATGCTGGACAGTACCATAGACAATGAATGAAGTAGTGGCTGTGCTTCAGTCAGGTTAGATCTTTGTTCTTGGGGTGCCAAGCCACAATCTCGATATCGCTGAGGGTCCCAGCAGCAAGACCCACAGCTATCAGTAATTTATACCCTATACTGTGAATTGGGAATAGCTCGGTTTATTGAGAATAACCTTTAAAAAGTATTTTATTCCAATGGGCATCTATTTAAGACTTGTATATGAAATACAGCCTTAGTAAATCATCGCCATAGAATATACTGTAGCTGCACCTATATTTCAAGCACCAAACTAGTGTGGAAACCACCAAATCTGTCCACAACATCCCATAATTCTGTGACCTTCACGTCCTTCACCTAACACATATAATAAGCCTCTCATATGAATATTACTTCTTCAGACAAAATCTAGAGTTGTTGCCCATAGCAACCAATCATAATTCAGCTTTTATTTTTTCAAACCATATCTGAAAATGAAGGCAATGACTTGATTGGTTGCTATTGGCAACAACCCCAGTGCGCCCCTTTTTCACACGTGAGGCCTAGTTGCGTGTAGTTCAGGATTAAAGTACAGTACATTGTATAATTAGTAATAATGTGAGCGGGTAGAATCAGTTTGCTGTTGCCAAGATTTGCAGAGGATCAGACTGATTTACCTCAATAAACCTTTTACGTTTGCATCCTAAATATTCTAATAGGGGATTAAAAACTGAGGATGTAAAAAACAAAAAGTTATGGACGCCCAGACCTCCCAGCAAATGCTCCAAGGCCCGATGTAAATTTCAGAGCCTTTTGTGACTATGGCAGTGCCTTACTACAGGGGTACACAGCCTCCGTAGGCCGCACACAGGCTCCTCGGGTGCTGTGTGTATGGAGATATTCCTGCATAAATGCAAAGCCATTGAAATGTTACATAACAAATTCCAGCATTTTATTTAAGGAAAAAAAAAAGAAGATATTTCAGCAGAGTAGATTTTTCCACCATTTACAACATCTTAAATGGGTTGTCCATTAGTCAGACAACCACTTCTCAATCAGAGTGTTTGCCCCCATTAAAATAACATCTATACTCCCCTCCGGTGCCGCGCTGTTGCAGTGGTGTCAGAACTTGCCCTCCTGGGGCTCCCGTGACGTTGTTACATCAGACGAGCCCTGCGCACAATCAGTGTTGGCTTCACTCTTCCCGCCTTCGATTGTAACTAACATCAAGAGTAATAGAGTGGCCACCCGCAGCTCTGACTCCCTTTTTATGTTTCATTCGTCCGTATGCGGGGAGAGTGAAGGCAGCACTGATTAAAGCGATGGACGCGCGTGATGTAACAATGTCATGTGAGCTCCAGGAGAGCAAGTGCCAACACCGCTGTAACTGCGCCGGCACCGGAGGTGAGTATAGGTGTTATTATTTTAACCAGAGGAAACAGTGATTGAGAAGGGGTTGTCCCACTAGTGGACAATTCAATTAATTCCTATGGACTAGTGTTGCTTATGGCTGCCATTCCATACACCTCTTTCCATTTCCCTTTAGACACAAACACACTAACGATCTAATATTAATAGTTTATAGAGACGGGAGTTGTGGTACTGCACTGCTGTGTTACCTGATTCGGAGCTGCAATGGAGAGGAGGAACAGGGACTATCCACAGAGGCTCCGTGTCGCGGTGCTCACAGTACAGAGGGTCAGTCCAGAAGAAATCCATAGCGGAGAAGATGAACACGTGGCATACACTGACACTTAAAAACCTTGCTTTATTTACGATGCATAAAATGCAGATCTGGTGACCAGATCCTGGCACTCAGGAGGACAACGGCCATTTTGTGCAGTCGCTCTGCTACCATATGGGCCATTGATGCACAAAGGCAAGGTTTTTAAGTGTCAGCATGTGCCACGTCTTCATCCTCTCCGCTATGTTATATAAATAGTTTGTAGACCCTAAATCACCATGCCCTCCTTTCTCTTTAGTTCAAGGGTACACAACTATTCGACTGGGGCAGCATGCGGCCCACTATATCATTATATCATATAGTCACCAACACGAATGTGTCTGGTGGCTTCTCATTTGTATTTATAATGATGGGGGAAAAAGAAGTCCTTGAAGCCAGGGATGAGTAAGAACTAGTAGCCGCGATATATTGGCAAAATGGGGATCTCCAGGCCCATATGGCACTTTTATAAAGTAGTAGAGGAGGTGGAGAGATAGCCATACATTACAGATGCGTTCTTCATTGTAGGTTATATAATTAATAAATGCTCAACTGTTTGATCTACTCACATTATCTATGTACAGTGTGCTTGGTGTCTTATTTTCTGGAGTGTCAATGAGGGAGAAAGTGAGCATCACTACAGGATGGGTGGGAATGCTAAAAGTGGAACTAGCACCTACTAGATGTTTATGGCATTTACTTTTGATAGACCATAACTGTTTATGATTGGGGATATTCTGTTACCAAGAAGGTCCTGGATGCCTTTCTTGAAAAATATAATGTTACAGGTTCTGGGTACTATATTCAATGATGGGACATTGATCCAGAAAACTAATCCGATTCCTATATGTGGAGTTGGGAAGGAATTTTTTTAGCATCTGCTTCATGGGGTTTTTTCTTCCTGGATCAACAAGTTAGGGTATAGGTTAAACTCAATAACTTTTTTCATACCTTCAACCATAAGAACTACCGTATTAAACCACTCTTGAGTCCTATGAATCTAATATTCTTATTTCCTTCCAAAAGTTGCACAGATTCAGCTGAAGTGGATTCACCTGCTGTTCCTGAACGGCCATTGTCTAGTTTTGGTAAGAAACTTTACAGAAACCAATTCGACAATATTCAAGAAGTACTACTCATTATTGTGTAGAGTTTACATTTTTCACCTGTGTGAAAACCATACCAAACAAGAAGATGTTTCTGGACACCTATTTTTTTAAAATGCATGGTAGACTTGGGAGTGGACTAACTGCAGCCAAAGTCTTAAAGGCAACCTGTCACCAGATTTGGGCCTTCTAAATAAAATTAGCACCTTAAGCAGCACATGCGCTGCATTCCATGAAGGTGGACCCCTCCTGTCCCCCTCCTTGACCCCTCCTGTAGCCACTCAAAATACCTTTATAAAGTTTCCCGCCCGATATGTAAATTATCCGGTCCGATGGGCATCCTATTCTGTGCCTCCTGTCCCTCCCGGGCTTGTGCAAGCGCACTTCGTTCTGTCCTGCTGTGGGAAGAGCCGAAAACATAGGTGCGCCTGCGCGAATCATCGAGTTCTCTGCACAAGCGCGAGGTTTTGCCCAATGATGTGAATGAAGCAAGTGACGTAATCCACATCGCCAGTCAAAATGTTGGGCCTGTGCAGAGAAATCGCCAGTTCGTACAGGCACACCTATGTTTTCGTCTCTGCTCACAATAGGGCAGAGCAAAGTGCGCCTGCGTGAGCTGGGGATATGTTTGTGCAGGCGCGAGATTTTGCCCACCTACATGGATGGCGTCCGAGGCATTATCCACATCAGTCAGCACAGGAGGATGGCGAAAGGAGGGAGAGGAGGCACAGATTAGGACCCCCATTGGACCTGACAATTTACATACCGGGAGGGAGATTTTATAAAGGTATTTTTGGGGGCTACAGGGGGATCAAGAGGTAACCTGACCTTCATGGAATGCAGCACTGGTGCTGCTTAAGGTGCTAGCTTTAATTTAGAAGGTCAAAATCTGGTGACAGGTTCCCTTTAAGGCTACCATACAATATTGGCAGGATCAGCTGACAGCCTAATATGAATGGTGCCTTCCTGACTCTCTCCCAACAAATAAGAAAAGGAGTCATCTGTTGAAATTCTATTGGCCAATCATGCAGTTCTTTTGGATATACAGTATGCCGCTGTCAGAGAAGTGTGACTGCAGCTCTTTCATAAAGAACACAAGAAAGCTCAGTAGAGCCAAGCATTCCAAAGCATAGGGGGACCGGGAGAAGTAGCTGATTGTTCGACCGACAATTATCTAAGGTATAAACGTTCCTTTAAAGAGTATTAAATATAATCTGTCACCACACGTATCATGTGTGAGTAAATATTAATTACCCATGAAATAAGAAGTCTGGAGCATCTTTTCTTACAACTCTACTTTGAAGAAATGCTTGAATAAATTAACAACTGGGTCTCTTCCCATTAGGGGGAATGTCCCTGTACATCTGACCACTGTCCAGTAGGGTTTAACAGTACCAGACTATGTAGGAACAAACTTCTTTGAGGAGGGTAATGATACCGTAATACTCAGTTGTCAATTTATTTAGCAAATTCGAGGAGTTATAATAGTAGAACGTCATACATTCGAGATCCAATAAAATATGCTCTAGAATAGTTTTTTTTCTTGGGAAATAGAATAAAATAAAATAAAAATAGAATAAAATAAGATAGACATGTCAGGAGAGCTGACGGGTCCACTTTAACACTGTTGTTTGCTTAGGTGAACCTATAAATGTTAGAAGGACTCCTTAAAGGGAACCAACCACCAGGATTTTCCCATACAAAGTAAAGGCAGTGCCATACTGGCACTAGCATGGTGATTAAAATCATACCTTCACTTCTCGGACTGAATCTTTGATTGCAGAAAAAAACGTTAATAAATGTCCAGAAATCGTTGCATTCTTTGATTCACGTGTGCAGGGGTATGGGCCTTTGTGGGTTGGGTGCTCTGTGTATATTCCTCCTCCAACATCCTCCTGGCTTGCCCCTTTTCTTTATTTAAGTTTTGCACACTGCTGCCAGTGCCACTGTTGCGTATTGCTATAGTAATGATGTCATTAAAAGGGCTCCGGAGTCAGCGATTGCGCATATAGTAATCTCCAACGCCATTTTATTGAAGACACTATGGAGAAGGCTTTGAGCGGTATCGGCGCATGCACAGATGAAAAAATAATGAAATATGCGCATGCGCCGATGCCACTCATAGCCTTCTTTACAGTGTCTTCAATAAAATGGCTCCTGAGATCGCAGTACACACCTGCACTGACTCCAGCACCATTTTAATAAACACATCATTACACTAGTAATGCGCACGCACCGCCAACAGTGGCCTTTATCAACATTTTTTCTGCAATCAATGATCCAATCTGAAAATTGAAGGTATGATTTTAATCACCATGCTAGTGCCTGTCTTGCACTGCCTTTACTTTGGGGTCTGTGCGCACTGGGAAATTTGCTTTTCTTAAGAAAAATCCGCACCCTCTGGCAGAATTAGGCACCAAAAACGCACCCAAATCCACATGCAGTTTTGCCATAGTTTGTTGCGTTTTTGCCGCGGTTTTTCTGCAGGTTGGTCCCTGTGGTTTTTTTATGTGCATTTAGGGAAATATACATATGGGAAATATACTCTAAAAAATTCACAAAATTTCCCAATACAAATTTTATTACAATAAATTATTAAAATTTACACGCAACTGTGCAAAAAACCTGTGTGTTTTTCTACCATTATCTATGGCAAAAACGCAGATACCTGTGGAAAAGAAGTGACACGCTACTTCTTTTTTGCCCGGAGTCACACTTATGCGTATTTCGTGTGAGTCTTGCATCGCATCACCCGGCACGGCCGCACACTCTCCTAACAGGAGCGGGTCGGCTGCATGTATTTCTATGCAGCCGAGATATTCCTGTCTGGAGAACATCATGCTATTCCAGGTGATGCGTTCTGAGACTTGCGCGAAATACGCACAAGTGTGACTCTGGCCTTTGCTGCAGAAACGCTGCAGAAATTCTGCAGCAAAACCTGTAGGAAAGAAAATGCAGTGTGCGCACAGGATTTTGGATTTCCCATAAATTTGCTGGGGAAGGACTGCAGAAAGGTTATGAACAAAAAAAGCAAAAACCGAGGCAAATCTGCAGCAAAAAAACAGGAAACCCAATAGCTATTAACTAATATACCCTAGTAAGGTATATAAAAGTTATTTTTCTAAACTGGAGAACCCCTTTAAAGCATCAGAAGTCAGAATATGATATATTAACAATGTATTTGTTTTACCATTTAGCAACACTTCATTATGTGCATCCATAAATGAATGTGAAACTTCTAAGTAAATGGAATTATATTTGTAATTATATACTGTATGGTATTATACCTTGATGTGTAATTACAATGCATCACAACACATAAAATCATACTGTAGACATTGTATTCTGCAGAATTATTAACATCTGGGTTTTTTTCTAACTTAGTATCTGCAGAGGCGATCAACCCATACTGTGAAACCCTCTTCAACCGCCTTTCTCTAATACAAGACTCAAAGGTAAGAATTTGGAGATATATTAATATTACAGTTCTTTTGTACCCCCTCTAAACCTAAGCTCATTTATTTCCTCTCTATGAGATTCGGTTCACTAGAGAAGCACATGGCAAAACTATTCTGAGAATTCTTTGGAAATTTTCAACCCATTTTGCAAATTAGGTTTATTAGTACATTATACAAACTTTCTGCTGTTTGAAATAAAGCAATAAAGCAAGAACACTGTAATCAACACAAGTGGTTTCTTTAAAATCAACAGAAAATGCCACTTTTAAAGCTCCACTCCAGCGTTATTGTTTATTTCATCTCGGGTATAGTGTTTAAAATCTAAGTCCCCTTCCCCTGGTCTTATACTGGCCCTTTTCTGTCTTCATCTGTTATCAGCTTCGCTTCTGTTGGTCTCTAGCAATTTGTGACCAGTCAGCAGCTCCAGTGTTACATGGAGCGCGCAAGAGGTCACAGCTCAATTCAAGTCTATGATAGCCTCATTCTGACTCTCATAGACTTGTATTGAGCACGTGTGACGTGACATCTGACTTCCTGCCAGTCAGGAAGGTCCCAGCACAAGATGGTGCCGTTGCACCGGAGTGGCGCCGAAAAACGATGAAAACACTGGAGGCTAAGTGTAAGACCGGGGCAGCAGCCTTAAGGGCACTTTACACACAGCGACATCGCTAGCGTCGGTTGTGCGTCATGGGCCCATGGCGCACAACATCGTTAGTCCCCGTCACACATACTTACCTGCCTAGCGATGTCGCTGTGGCCGGCGAACCGCCTCCTTTCTAAGGGGGAGGTTCGTTCGGCGTCACAGTGGGATCACTAAGCGGCCGCCCAATAGAAGCGAAGGGGCGGAGATGAGCGGCCAGAACATCCCGCCTACCTCCTTCCTTCCTCATTGCCGGCGCCCGCAGGTACGATGTTGTTCCACGTTCCTGCGGTGTCACACATAGCAATGTGTGCTGCTGCAGGAACGACAAACAACCTGCGTCCTGCAACAGCAACTATATTTGAGATTAGAACGACGTGTCAACGATCTGGTGAGTAATTTTGATCGTTAGCGGTCGTTCGTGCGTTTCACACGCAACGACGTCACTAACAGGGGCGGATGTGCGTCACGAATTCCGTGACCCCAACGACATCTCGTTAGCGATGTCATTGCGTGTAAAGCCCCCTTTAGATTTAAAGCAACACTGCAGTGCTGAAAATTAATGCTGAAGTGATACTTTAAAGATTACTGCACTTAAAGAATTATTCAACCCCTTCATAACAAGTATTGTTAGTACTTAGCAGGGCACCTTTGGCTGTTGTAACCTTCTACAAACATTATGCAAAGCAGGACACCAGCTTTCAGCGTTCCTGAGGAATCTTAGCCCTAGGAGCCAATGCCATACTACCTGCTAATATTTTTGGATGTGCATGCTGCACACCAAAGATTTTTTGTGGGGTTCAAATCAAGCAACTGTGATGGCCACGCTAGAATCTTCCAGGACTTCTTTTGTAACCAAGCCTTAGTGGGACTTTTAGAGGTATGCTGAGATCATTGTGTTGGAAGGTCCAATAACACCCAAGCTTTTGCTTTCTCACAGAAGACATGACACTTTCTTTTAAGATTTTCTGGTTATGTCTTGAAGTTCAGACATGAAGACTTTCAGAATTTAGTGTGCTCCTTACCGTGCAAACTGAAACCTACCAAGTGAATAAAAATATGTCTGTTTTTTTCTTGTATTTATTAACTTGACAAAGACCTGTTGTGGCAAAATTGACGCTTTTTGCCAATTTGATGGTTTTGACAAATTTTGAGAGCAACTGTTGTGCCTTAGATTTTCATTGCAGCAAGTCATAACAGCCAGAGGGTGCTCTACTTAGTACTAAAGATGCTTGTCATGAAGAGGTGAAATAGTATTGAGACTGTAGTATTCATTAAAGGGAATCTGTCAGGTTATTTTATAGTACAAAACTAATGACATCCTGGAATAGGGCTTGGGCAGCCTTTCAGCATCAGTAACTTTTATTGCTCTACCTTCTTTTGTTATCTTGCTGTAAGCCCTGAAAAATTCAATGTCGAGTGTTGGCTAGTCAAGCATATGTAAATCAAAACTGATGATGCATTGCTCCCCACACCCACTTCTCGGCAGTGATAGTAAATTATAGTGATTTTTACTATCACTGATGCCAGCACAGAAAAGGGGAGCAGTGAACAATCAGTTTGGATTTGCATATGCATCACTAGCTGGCTCTCAACACTGAATTTTCAACAGCTTACAGCAAGATAACAGAAGAAGGTAGAGCAATAAAATGTACTGATCCTGAAAGTATTGCCCAAGTCCTATTCCAGGATACCATTATTTTTCTACTAGAAAATCACCTGACATATTCCCTTTAATGGTGGCATTTTGTGCTGAATTTGGAGAAACCACGTCATCTATTAATTGTGTTGTTATTTATGTTCTTCTTTCACTTGCTTATTGCAAACAGTAGAAAGTATGTAAATTTTGCCAATAAGCCTACATTTCAAGGGGAGGGGTTGAATAATTTTGATTGCAGCTGAACCATGTTCATCAGCCATACGTGTTGTAGAAACATGCAAGTTCAGGTGATTATATATTGCATGCAGTGCTATTTTCCTAACAAAAGTATGTACATCTCAGCAGATCTCAACAGACCCATTATAAATAAGTGTGGCCCATCATTTCCCAGTGGTATCTTTCATGTGATGGCGTGAAATTGTGGTTTCTGTTATAATTAGAGGGCTTTAAACTGTAGCTTGAAAATATATGATTATGACAGGTGATGCGCTAATAGTAACTATTCATGTCTGGATAATGCTTACCGAATACCGAGTACAATTCCAGTATTCGTCACGACAAGTAAAATGCTTAGGTTCCCCATTGACTCGCATTAGATTTGTGACGAATACCGGAATAGTACAAAAATTCAGAACACAAATACTTACTATTCACCCATCACTAATTATGACATATTGCTTGCATATGGTACATTTTTCAAGACAATTGGAATCTCCATAATTACGGGATAAATGGGTTGATGTCCCTTATCACCTTTATTGCATTTGGTCAATTCCAACCAGACACCTTTCTAGCACCTGCACAACCTGTAGATCTTCATTCAGTATCAGCAAAAACATTAGTGCATGCCCTCATCATCTCCCGCCTCGACTACTGCAACCTCCTGCTCTCTGGCCTCCCTTCCAACACTCTTGCACCCCTCCAATCTATCCTAAACACTGCGGCCCGCTTAATCCACCTTTCCCCTCGCTATTCCCCAGCCTCGCCACTCTGCCAATCCCTTCACTGGCTTACCATCGCCCAACGACTCCAGTTCAAAACATTAACCATGACATACAAAGCCACCCACAACCTGTCTCCTCCTTACATCTGTGACCTAGGCTCCCGGTACCTACCTGCATGCAACCTCAGATCCTCACAACATCTCCTTCTCTACTCCTCTCTTATCTCCTCTTCCCACAATCACGTACAAGATTTCTCCCGTGCCTCCCCCATACTCTGGAACGCTCTACCTCAGCATATCAGACTCTCCCCTACCGTGGAAAGCTTCAAGAGGAACCTCAAGACCCATCTCTTCCAACAAGCCTACAACCTACAATAGCCCTCAGTCCAATACACCACTGCGCAACCAGCTCTGTCCTCACATATTGTCCCCTTACCCATTCCCTGTAGACTGTGAACCCTCGCGGGCAGGGACCTTTCTCCTCCTATACCAGTCTGTTTTGTATTGTTAATGATTGTTGTACATATACCCTCTTTCACTTGTAAAGCGCCATGGAATAAATGGCGCTATAATAATAAATAATAATACTAATAATAATTGTAATCAGTGGTGAACACATATAGAAAAAGGGCTCTTGTGCAAGAAAGTATATGGGCCCTTTGAAGTACAATAGTCCTGTCTATGACAGAAGCTGTTTACTGTTTTGGAGGTGGTAGCGGCCCCCTTACCTCTTGGGCCCCCGTGTGGCTGAACCAATGATATGTCCGCCCCTGTTGTAATAACCAATGGACATACTAACTAGATGTGAAAATTACTTTTCAGGTTTATTTTTATCATTTTTTTTAATTACATAGGATACCAAGAATGGCAAAATTCGGACATGTTCTACAATGCCCATGTTTACTCCAGGAGAGGACAGAAGTCATGTCTGGTAAGTCTGTGACTGCCTTTGCTATATTGGTTGAGTCAACATTTAAAGGGTGTAAAATTAGCAGATTTATTTTAGTTCGTCTGATGTATTTTAAACCCTGAATCAGTCATAAGCAAAATATCTTATTAGACAGCATGTGAAACGAAAGAAGAAACAAGACAAACCTGCAACATCAGCCCCCTGAACGCTCTTATTATAAAAGCAATGAAGCAGCTAAAATAGGAAGTATGCAGCAGGTCTTGATCGTAGAAGGTTACAGATCAACTAAGTATGCCAGCCGCATGAAAGAAAAGAAAATGTATGGTCTCACCCTGCTGTCACCAGGTGTCATGTATTCACATATGCTGAATATGAGTGAAAAGTTGTCCTACAAACAACATTTTTAGTCCTTCGTCATAGGATAAATGATAAAAGTTTGATGGATGAAGGTTTGGCTGGTGAGACCCCCTCAATTCTCCTGGGTAAGCGAACCGTTACAGAGGACGTGCAACCACTGCTCCACCAACCGTTCATTAAGACTGCAGGGACGTTACCATCCTAATAAATCCAGGACAACCGGGCTTCACATGGAATTTATCCTTTAATGGGTGAGGTTGGCCAAGCCTCTTAACTTTATAAACACACATCCTTTGACCCGTAAAGATATCATGGGTTGAATGCCCATAGCTGGGATATCGGCGACGTGAAACTCCATACCACTTATAATCGAAAGACCAATAAAAGGGGCAAGTCTACCTCCTACACCTCTACTCCGACCCCCACCCAAATGAAATAAAGCCTGTTCTATGCCATCTTGAATGCCTGACAAGAAGATATCCAGTCCGATATCATGGACGACATCAAGTCTATTTGCCTTCTAAGTGTCTGTGTCGAAAACTCCACCCCTTCTGACCCTTCCATATCGAGAAATTCGAGTGTTCAGAGTTCCTCCTGGTTCGTTTCCCTGCTCCTGCATCTCTGGTGTCTTGCCATACAATCCTAGGGATGACCTCTGATCAAACAATAATCAATTTCAGGAAAAACCCATCTAAACGCTCTAAATCCGTTTTCATCGAAAACAGAAGTTCGCCCAGCCTAATGAAATATATAGTAGCTCACAAAAGTGAGTACACCCCTCACATTTTTATTAATATTTTATAATATCTTTTCATGGAACAAAACACACATCCTTTCACTCGTAAAGATATCATGGCTTGAATGCCCATAGCTGGGATACCGGCAACGTGAAACCCCATACCACTTATAATCAAAAGACCGCCAAAAGGAGCAAATCTACCTCCTATACGTCTACTCCGACCCCCTCCCAAATAGAGATGAGCTACCCCCCTAGAGTTTGAGTTCGGTTCGTAGAACGGAGGACAAGTTCGTCGAACGTTCCGATGAACGTTCGATGAACCAATTCGAACCCCATTGAAAACAATAGCAGGCATACACAAACACATAAAAACACATTATATGTGTACACATACAGTTAATAAACATTGCCATTACACTTACAGGTCCCCGCAAGGCATCCTGCACTCTGTCTCCTGCCGCTTTTGCTTCCGATAATCGCTGCGTCCTCCCGGTAACCAGCACTGATGATAGGACCTTCCGTGACGTCAAAATAGCATGTGACCAGTCACGTGTGTATTATCTCATTGGCTACAGACTGGTCACATGGCTAGACATCATGCTAGGTCTTGTCAGTGCATCTCTCCGGTACGCGGTGCTCATTTGTGCATCTCCGTGTACCGGCGAGATGCTCCGGTACATGGTCGACTTCTCCGTTCCTGCATGTGGGTGCTCTTTACAGAGTCAGTACTGGCTGCCACAGCTGGTGAATTGCGGCACTGGGAATCACGTGATCGTAGCACCGTTGCTATAGTAACTGTCTGTCAGCGGTGACATCACCGCTTACAGCCCGCAGCCTCTGCTCACTCTCACTGAGTGATTAGACTGCACGGGGAGCAGCAGCGTCTTCCTCCCATGTAGTGCTGTCTGATGTAGCAGAGCTGCATGAGTTGAAGGAGAAAGAAGACAGAAGACCAGGATCATGGAGGGGTGACAGGGAATAATAAACATGGAGTCTCTAAGTGTGTCTGTATTTATTTCTATTAAAGTATTTTTTCTCTGTGTGGTGTATTTTTTTTTAACCCTTTATTGGAGATTCTTAATGGCTGGGTCAAACTTGCCTGACATTAACAATCTCTGGCTTAATACTAGCTAGTATAACAAAGCTAGTATTAACCCATGATTACCCAGCAAGCCACCCAGCTTCAGGGCTGCTGGAAGAGTTGGATACAGCGCTTCTATGAAAGCGCCATTTTCTGGGGCGGCTGCGGACTGCAATTCGCAGCAGAGGGGCCCAGAAAGCTCGGGCCAACCTGTACTGTGGATTCCAATCAAATAGACTTCCTTAATCATAACAACAATGGTTATGATTAAGGAAGTCTAACTTCTGAAACGCGTCAACCGCGTGTTTATAACTTGCTGCACTATGTTTTTTAATTAGTTTTCAATAAAATGGAATTTTAACAAAAATATTTTCCTTACGAAGACGTTGCTGCTGGATATTTTTTTCTTTTTGCTGCAATCACGTTTGAGCCTCCCTTATTGCGTGCACCGTCTGAGCTTCTCTACAACATGAATTTACCAGCATAATATCATACGGTGAGCTGTATTTTTTCTTTTTATACTTGTGTCCATCCACGACTGTATGCAGGAGTTTTTTGCCTCCCAAAAAAATTACGTGGGCTTCGCCATGTTTTTGTATGCTAGCCAGATACAGCAGACAGCTACGGGCTGCCCCCAACCCCCAGCTGCCTATTTGTACCCGGCTGTAAACCAAAAATATAGGGAAGCCCTTTTTTTTTTTTTTAATTATTTCATGAATTTCATGAACTAATAAAAAAAAAAAAAAAAAAAGAAAAGACGTGGGCTTCGCCCAATTTTTGTGTCCAGCCAGGTACAACTAAGCAGCTGGGTATTGGAATCCACAGCGCAGGGTGCCCAAGCTTTTTGGGCACCCCTGCTGCGAATTGCACTCTGCAGCCGCCCCAGAAAATGGCGCTTTCATAGAAGCGCCATCTTCTGGCGCTGTATCCAACTCCTCCAGCTGCCCTGGTGACAGGTGGCTCGCTGGGTAATAATTGGGTTAGGGCTAGCTGTATATTATCAACTGGCCCTAAAGCGGGCTTTACACGCTACGATATTGCTAGCAATTGCTAGCGATATCGTACTCAAAAGCACCCGCCCCCATCGTGCATGCGATTTCGTGTGATCGCTGCCGCAGCGAACATTAACGCTACGGCAGCGTACCTGGTCGGCGGCGTTGTTGTGACTGCCGAACAATCCCTCCCTCAAGGGGGAGGGACGTTCGGCATCACAGCGACATCACCGCAACGTCACTAAGCGGCCGGCCAATCAAAGCGGAGGGGCGGAGATGAGCGGGACGTAACATCCCGCCCACCTCCTTCCTTCCGCATTGCGGCCGGCGGCAAGTAAGGAGACGTTTCTCGCGCCTGCGGTGTCACACACAGCGATGTGTGCTGCCGCAGGATCGACGAACCTCATCGATAATCAACCATTACCGATTTTTGGTTTTGGGACGACCTCTCCATGGTGAACGATTTTCACCATTTTTGAGGTCGTTTAAGGTCGCTGGTAAGTGTTACACGCTGCGATATCGTTAATGATGCAGGATGTGCGTCACTAACAACGTGACCCCGACGATAAAACATTAATGATATCGTAGCGTGTAACGCCCCCTTAAGCCCGAAATTCATGGTGTCACGCCAATATTAGACATGGCCACCATGAATTTCTAGTACAGATAAAAATATTTTTCTGTGTGTTGTGTTTTTATTATTAGAAATAAAACACAACACAATTAGTGACTCCATCTTTATTGAAATAAAGAACCCCCTACCGCAGTAATCCTGGATCAAGGGTCCCGCGCCGTCTAATCCGGATCCAATATCATCTGATCGGTTTGCTGAAAGGCAAAGCGATCAGATGATGTGTCAGGTTCAATGGCCTGATTCACATGACACAGCAGATGATTGTATAAATGGCTTTTATACAATCAGCTGATGCATCAGTGCAAAAAAAAAACCAAACTACACACTTCTGTGCAGACTCCTGTCTGACAGCATCAGGTGATAGTTTAGCCGGCCGGACGGTAAAAAGACGGCCTCACCGCTCGACTTTTAGTGTCAGCTGATTCCGTCAGGTGACCGCATGGTCTGTGAGAGAGAAAAGCGAGAGAAACGAAAAGAGAGAGAGGGAGAGAGAAAAGAGAGAGAGACAGAGAAGAGGAGAGAAGAGAGAGAGAAGAGGAGAGAAAAGAGAGGGGAAAGAGAAGAGAGAGGGAGAAAGAGAGAGAAAGTGAGAGAAAGAGAGAGAACAAGAGAGAGACAGAAAAAGAGAGAGAGAAAGAGAGAGAAGCGAGAGAGGAGGGAGAGATGAGAGCAATTCAGCCTCATTCCGTGAACTGCTCTGATTTTAGAGGTGTGGCCCGCGGCTCACAGCTGATGTCCGGCTCCTCCCCTCAGTGCATAATTAAATTCAATTATAATTATAAATAAATAATAATTATAATTTAAAATTAAAAATAAATTAAATTCTTTACAGAGGCGGACGGGACTTGAACTCGTGAACCATTGCTTCTTAGGCAGTAGCTCTAACCATTGGTTCTTTTGACCTCTGCATTGCAGAGTGAAGTCTCCAGTGACAGCGCGGCTCACTTCAGGTGCTGCGTGGAGAAGGACACAGATCGCTCGTGTTCTACGGGGCTTCATGTCATCTTCATGTAGCAGAGCTGACAGTGTCGTGTGGATTACCTCGGACCTGGATTGTTGTTTAGGGATTAATAAAGAGGTAAATTAGGGTTTTTTTGTCTTTTATTCCAAATAAAGGATTATTCGCTGTGTGTTTCTTTACTTTCACTTACAGGTTAATCATGGAAGGTGTCTCGGGGAGACGCTTGTCATGATTAACCCCGTTATTACCTCAATTTCCACCGCACCAGGGCAATTCGGGATGAGCTGGGTAGAGTCCCGGGAGTGCTGCATCTAATGGATGCGGCAATTCCGGGCGGCTGCTGGGTGATAATGTTAGGGTGGTGGGCTCCCCATAACGTGGTGCTCCCCATCCTGACATTACCAGCCTCCAGCCGTGTGGCTTTATCCTGGCTGGTATCAAAATTGGGGGGAACTGCATTTTTTTTTAATTATTTATTTAGTTATTTTACTACACGATATAGACCCGCCCACCAGCGGCTGTGATTGGTTGCAGTGAGACAGCTGTCACTTATCGTGGGGGCGTGTCTGACTGCAACCAATCATGGGCGCCGGTGGGCGGGGAAGGCACGGAATACCTGATTGAATAATGAAGCGGCAGCCATTTTCAAAAGAGGAAAAGCCGCCGGAGATTTGTGACAGCCGTGCAGCGAGGCGCCCGTGATCGGTGAGTAGGAAAGAGAGAGGGATTGTGCTGGGGACGCAGGACGCATGCAGATACGCAACGTGCGCACATACTGACTGTGAAAAGCCACACTTCTGGTGATCGCACCGTTCTCGAACGTAACTCAAACTGCCGAACTTTTAGCAAATGGTTCGAGTTCGTCGAATGACTCGAACACCCCCCAAAATCACTCGAACATGAAATTTGCGAACTGTTCGACTCGAACATCACTCAACTCTACTTCCAAATGAAATAAAGACTGTTCTATGCCATCTTGAATGCCCGAAAAAAAAGGTATCCAGTCCGATATCATGGACGCCATCAAGTCTATTTGCCTTTTAAGTGTCTGTGTCGAAAACTACACCCCTTCTGACCTTTCCATATCGAGAAATTTGAATGTTCTAAGTTCTCCCGCTCCTGCATCCCTGGTGCCTTGCTGTACAAGGGATGACCTCTGACCAAACAATAATCAATTTCAGAAAAAAACCATCTAAACGTTCTAAATCCGTTTTCATCGAAAACAGAAGTTCACCCAGCCTAATGAAATATACAAAAGTGAGTACAACCCTAAGATTTTTCTTAATATTTTATAATATCTTTTCATGGAACAGATGGAACAGAACCAAAGATATGACACTTTGATACAATATAAAGTAGTCAATGTACAGTTTGTATAACAGTGTATATTTGGTGTGCCCTCTAAATAACTCAACATGCAGCCAGTAATGTATAAACCACCGGCAACATAAGTGAGTACACCCTAAGTGAAAAGTGTTACATCACACAACAGAGGGTGTGCACTGCTCTCTACTGTTAGTAACAGCCAGCCCCCAATAATATCAGCTTATGCTGTTAATCAGAGGGCGTGGTGAGGTGTGTTATGTAACGTCCCAGAGAGTAGGGGGAGAAGTGAGTGATGTAACGTCCCAGAGGGTAGGAGGAGAAGTGAGAGCAGCTGCTGGGTCACACTGAATTACAGGTCGTGTGAGGATATAGGACTGAACTGAGCATCTGATCTTTATACTTTATGAGGGTAAGGACATTAGAAGATTGTCTCCCTGGAGTACCCCTTTAAATACTACTTTCAGAAAGACAGCGGTATGTGCCGACCATATGACACAGCTAGCGCCTGCTTTGTGTGGAACAGAGTCGGCTGCTGAGCTCGATCTGCACCTTACATAAGACATACTATTATGGAATATGTCAGGAATGGTTTATATGGGTTGTCCACTACTTAGACAAACCCTTATTAAATAAAGTAAGATAACAATAACATATACTCACCTCTCACACCTGCGCTGGTCCAGCGTTCTCGGTGCTGGTTCTCTGCGGACTCAAGAGACATTGCCTGATTAGCTGCAGGGCTCATGTGAAATACAGTCACAGGAGTCCTAATGCCAACATCACAGGGAGAGCACCATTGCAACTGGTGACCTTATGTTATTTTTAATTTACAGCGGGGGCTGTTTTATTTATGTAGGGGTGGACCAGGTGGTGGACAACATCTTTAATGCCTATGGTCATTACACTATTAGAAATCAGAATGATGCATTGATAAAAATCTAAATAACAAAGTTTAGCTTTAAAGCCGTCTATACACACGTAATAGCTTTCTGTCTTGACTCTGTCATATACATGAATGTGGGACTAAAGGGTGCTTTACACACTGCGACATCGCTAACGATATATCGTCGGGGTCACGGTGTTTGTGACGCACATCCGGCGTCGTTAGCGACATCGCAGTGTGTGACAGCTAGAAGCGACGATCAACGATCGCAAAAACGGCAAAAATCGTTGATTGTTTACACGTCGCTCCAAAACATAATGTCGCTGGTGTTTCATTACGCAGGTTGTTCGTCGTTCCTGTGGCACCACACATCGCTGTGTGTGACATCGCAGGAACGACGAACATCATCCTACCTGCGTCCATCGGAAAAGAGGAAGGATGGAGGTGGGCGGAATGTTACGGCCGCTCATCTCCTCCCTTCCTCTTCTATTGGGCGGCCATTTTGTGATGCCGCTGTGACGCCGAACGCACTTCCCCCTTGAAGGAGAGATTGTTCGGCGGTCACAGCGACGTCGCTGAACAGGTATGTGCGTGTGACGCTGCCGTAGCGATATTGTTTGCTACGGCAGCGATCGCCAAATGTCGCATGAACAATGGGGGCGAGTGCTATCGCTCACAACATCTCTAGCAATCGGTAGCGATGTCGCAGCGTGTAAAGCACCCTTTAGCCAAAAGCAGAAAAAGTCGCTGCCACACAGCTTTGGCATTGGCTTGTCTTCAGGAGAACGATCAATAGATGGGTCAAACAATTCAACTGATCGCCTTAATATCTTGGTGTTCAAGCTATTTTAATCTAATATGTTTAAGGGCTTTAAAAGTTGATGATACGATATTGAAAATATCTTTGTGGACTCCCAAGTGGGGTTGCCAACCGTTCGGAAATTCCTCGACAGTCTGTAAAAATAGAGCACTTTTTTGCCCTGTTTGTAAAAAAAAATAAAAAATTGGAGGTGTACATGATTCTTTTGAGCTAAACAAACGTCTAAAGCAGTTTACAATGAATGCAGCTAATGTCTTCATATCAGAATTATGAGCTACAATGTATCACTTATACTCATACTGATTTATTGTGGTTTTTTAATGTGTCCGAAAAAAATCTTATCTGTCGTTGATTTTTTGATAAAAAAAAAAGTCAAGTTGACAAACCTGCTCTCAGACTCTTATCTGACATCTGATGAGAAGATGAAAGCATAAGGAATTTTAATAACTGCAGTAAGTTGGACTAGAAAATACTATATGTTATATTGTTTCACAGGAATATCGGTGAGCCGGCTAAAGAGAGGAAGAATGATGATGAAGAAGGAAAAACTCAGCGAATCACACAAATTGTTCACAATGAGCAGGAAGGTTACTCCACCGTGGACTCTCCAGCAGACAATAAGCGGTTCAGTCTCCCCTCAGACTTGTACAAAGATGAAATACTAGATGACTTAACCATTTCGCCATATGCCAGCTTCACATCCATCCATGACAAGTCCCGGCCAGTACTCAGTGGGTGGTTAGATAAGCTCTCTCCTCAAGGGTAAGTTGGATGCCAATTTTGCCACCTTTGCGGAGGGTATATGGGCCCATTATGATGTCACCTGCCAGTAGCTTTGGTCTTACTTAGTGATAAGCGAACACTACCATGTTCGGGTATTCAGTACGCGTAACGAGCAGTTGATGCTCGGATTGGCGTGACTCGAGTATCCAAGTATAATGGACATCAATGGGGAAATCAACCATTTTTCCAAGAAATCTTTCTGAAGAACGCTCAAGTCCACCATGCACATCCATCATACTTGAGTTTCTCTCATCCCAACATCAACTGCTCGTTACAAGTACCGAGCACCCGAGCATGATAGTGCTCGCTCATCACTAGTCACAAGATGCAATACCAGTACACACCTGTAGATCTTCTTACTATATTATGAAGTATCTAGGCAAGGCTGTAATATTTCATTATATCCTCCTATTCCAACCACATTGGATCTTACAAGTTTGCAACAATTTTTGAGGTACAACAGTATCTCAAGTCAGTATTTGAGAAAATTCGAAATTCTGTATCACCTTGCTCTAACCTAAAAGAGTAACCGTCGTCTTAATTTTTATTACATACATCAAAAGTGCACATGGAAATAAGAAACTTTGTAATATATCTAATCAGAGAAATCTGCTTCTTTCTCTTCCAGGACTAATCTTTTTTCCACAAAATTCTCAATTGCTGGGTAAAAGACAGAATTTCCTATTAGTGAGATAGGAGATGGCATTGCTACAGATAAGATTTTATATAGAAGAGAGGAGAGGAGCAGGGAGAAGTGAAAGTCAGAGGTTCTCCTCCTTCATAATGGGCAAGTCTGTCTTCACTGAATGCAATAATGTTACCCATGAATTGAGAATGTTGAAAATGAATAGTGATGAGCGAGCACTATCATGCTTGGGTGCTCAGTACTCATAACCAGAGTTGGACACTCAGATGGGCTCAACTCATGTAAAATGAAAGTCAATGAGGAACTTGAGCGTTTTTCCGGAAGATATTCTGGAAAAATGCTCAAACCCCATTGACTTCCGTTATATTCGGTACACGAGTCGAGCCTGTCCGAGTGTCCAACTCTCGTTACGAGTACTGAGCATTCAAACATGGTAGTGCTAATAAATAATTAGGGATGATCGAATACCTCAAATATTTGGCTTTGCGAATATCCGACAAATAGGTCACCGCTATGCGAATATTCGATGCGCAATGTATGTCTATGGGAAGTCCGAATAGTTGTTATTCAGGTTTCCGATAGACTTATATTGTGCATCAAATATTCGCGAATAGTCGAATAGCGGCGACCTATTCGGCAAATATTCGCGATGCCGAATTTTTGAGGTATTCGATCATCCCTATAAATAATCATTCCTGTTGGAGAAAGAAGCAGATTTCTATGATAAGATACATTACAAAATTTCTGATTTACATATATGCTACCAATTTATGAAATAAAAATTAACATGATGGTTACTCGGTAAGTCTTGACGTCCCCTTGGATTCCACTTTCTGTAACTAAATAGTAATGTTACTATGCAACATTTACACTAATCCTTTTGCACTGGCCTTTTAGAGCTGATCTTGCCATGCTCAGCTGATCATCATGAACCTGGAGGTCATCACGTTAGATAGACATATTAGATGGCTGTTGAGCGCATGCTTGTTAGGCTGGTGTCTGTTCCTCCCGATGCCCCATGCACATCTCTGCCAAGTGTGCATGCGTTTCCAATAGGAAGAGGGGAAAAGCCACTGCCCTTCTTTATGTAGCTAATATAAAAACAAGCTCAATTTACATTAGTCTTTGTCAAATAACAAGGTTTTAAATTTTCTAACGCATATGCTTTCAAGATTTGTTAACTACAAAACCTAATAAAAATCATTTGAACGAGAATGCCTACTGCATATTTACAGGTACAGTGCCTTGCAAAACTATTCGGCCCCCTTGAATTTTTCAACCTTTTCCCACTTTTCAGGCTTCAAACATAAAGATAAAAAATTTACATTTTATGGTAAAGAATCAACAACAAGTGGGACACAATTGTGAAGTTGAACAATATTTATTGCTTATTTTAAATTTTTATAAAAAATAAATAACTGAAAATTGGGACGTGCAATATTATTCGTCCCCTTTAAGTTAATACTTTGTAGCACCACCTTTTGCTGCAATTACAGCTGCAAGTCGCTTGGGGTATGTGTCTATTAGTTTTGCACATTGAGAGACTGAAATTCATGCCCATTCTTCCTTTGTAAACAGGAGGCGTTTGTGAACAGCAGTTTTCAGCTCTTTACACAGATTCTCGATTGGATTCAGGTCTGGACTGTGACTTGCCCATTCTAACACCTGGATACATTTATTTGTAAACCATTCCATTGTAGATTTTGCTTTATGTTTTGGATAATTGTCTTGTTGAAAGACAAATTTCCGTCCCAGTCTCAGGTCTTTTGCACACTCCAACAGGTTTTCTTCAAGAATGGTCCTGTATTTGGCTCCATCCATCTTCCATCAATTTTAATCATCTTCCCTGCCCCTGCTGAAGAAAAGCAGGCCCAAACCATAATGCAGCCACCACCATGTTTGACAGTGGGGATGGTGTGTTCAGGGTGATGAGCTGTGTTGCATTTACGCCAAGCATATCTTTTGGCATTGTGCCCAAAAAGGTCGATTTTGGTTTCAATTGACCAGAGCACCTTCTTCCACATGTTTGGTGTGTCTCCCAGGTGGCTTGTGGCAAACTTTAAACAACACTTTTTATGGATATCTTTAGGAAATAGCTTTCTTCTTGCCACTCTTCCATAAAGCCCAGATTTGTGCAGTGTACAACTGATTGTTGTCCAATAGACAGACTCTCCCACCTCAGCTGGAGATCTCTGCAGTTCATCCAGAGTGATCATGGTCCTCTTGGCTGCATCTCTGATCAGTCTTCTCCTTGTTTGAGATGAAAGCTTGGATGGACAGCCGGGTCTTGGTAGATTTGCAGTGTTCCTTTCATTTCAATATGATCGCTTGCACAATGCTTCTTGGGATGTTAAGTTTTGGAAATCTTTTTGCAACCAAATCCGGCTTTAAACTTCTCCACAACAGTATTACGGACCTGTCTGTTGTGTTCCTTGGTCTTCATGAGGCTATCTGTGCTGGGACTATCACAGAGCAGGTGCCTTTACACGGAGATTTGATTACACACAGGTGGATTATATTTATCATCATCAGTCATTTAGGACAACGTTGGATCATTCAGAGATCCACAATGAACTTCTGGAGTGAGTTTGCTGCACTGAAAGAAAAGGGGACGAATAATATTGCACACCCCACTTTTCAGTTTTTTATTTTTTAGAAAAATTTAAAATAAGCAATAAATTTCGTTCACCTTCACAATTGTGTCCCACTTGTTGTTGATTCCTCACCATAACATTAACATTTTTATCTTTATGTTTGAAGCCTGAATTATGGGAAAAGGTTAAAAAATTCAAGGGAGCCGAATACTTTTGCAAGGCACTGTAAGTAACATTTACAAGGTTTGGCGATTGAGCCATAGTTAGACTATACTTCTAGTGAAAAAATGTATATGAACGTATGTATAACCTCGTTCATACTGACACTGCTGTTATTTTTGCAGGAACTACGTCTTTCAAAAACGATTTGTAAGATTTGATGGCAAGAATCTAATGTATTTCAGTAACGACAAGGTATGAACATAATTGATTTCACATTTCATATTAAGGCAATCTTTCTTGACCCTAATACCAAAACATAAGTGGTCCTTAGGATAGGCTACTAGTGATGAGCGAGCACTACCATTCTCTGGTGCTTGGTACGCGAAAAGAGCAGGTTGCAAGGACGGACAAGCCGGAATCAATTACAGAGAATAATGGAAGTCAATGGGAAACTCAAGCATTTTTCCAAAAGATTTTCATTTAAAGGGAATCTGTCATGGAAAATAAGCTATAAACCTGCAAATATGGGGTTAATATGCAATTAAACAGTGTTCTGAAGCTGCCCGGCAGTTGCATTTGAGCCTGCTGTCAGGCAGTGCTGGCTACAGCCACTAATCACTATGCCCAGAGCGGTGACCAAAGCCTCACTGGCATCTCCCAGGTGCCGAGAAGAATAATGTTTATTTCGATGTGGCAGCGGGGCTCTCAGGAAAGGCTCCAGTCAGCTTCAGAACCCTATTAACTTGCAGATTAACCCCATATCTGAAGGTTGCTAGTGTTTTTGTACCCGTTCAGGTTCTCTTTAAATGCTGGTTTCTGCTCTACATAGGGCTTTTTTCTTTTAAAGGGAACCTCTCACCAGATTTTTCCATTATAAGCTGTGAACACCACCAGTAAGCTCCTATATACAGCTTTCTCGAATACTGGATATTAATGCCCAAGCTGATTTGTATAACCTAAAAACAGCTTTTATTGTACTCACTTGCGGGGCAGTCCAGTCCAATGAGCGTCACAGGTCTCAGTCTGGCACCTCCTATCTTCTTGCAATCGCCGTCCTCCTTCCCTGCTCCGTGTGGATGATGCGTCCTACATCATCAACACAGAGGCCTCCATTGTGCTCCTGCACATGTGCACTTCTCTCTGCCCTGCTAGGGGCAGATCAAAGCATTGTGGTGCGCATGCTCGGGCGTTCTTTGACCTTTCTCCGCGTCTGCGTATTACAGTACTTTGCTCTGCCCTCAGGGGGCAGAGAGAAGTGGACGTGCGCAGGAGCACAATGACGGCCTCTGTGTGGATGATGTAGGATGCGTTTTCCACATGGAGCAGGGAAGGAGGATGGCGAAGGAAGGAAGATAGGAGGCGTTGGCCCGAGACCTGTGATGCCCATCAGACCCGACCACCCCGCGGGTGAATAAAATAAAAGCTGGGTTTTTTTATGTTATACAGAGTGGCCTGGGCAATTATATACACTATTCTAGATCGCTCTATATAAGATCTGACTGGTGGTGGCTGCAGCTTATCGGGGACAAATCCGGTGACAGATTCCCTTTAAAGGCTTATGCACAACTCAGACATTTATGGTCTATCCACAAAACAAGGCATAATACCTGATAGATTCCAACTTCTGAGACTATAATTCTGTCAAGAATAGGCTCTGACGCCGATCCTCATTGCATCAAGGTGAAGAATAAATGGAGACATGATTGTGCAGGCCTAATTGTCTAAATTAGGGACACCTTTTTAGGGTTATGAGAACCCTGTTCTTTACTAAAAGAGATATGTAGCAGATTTTGAGTTAGTGTTCAGGTGCTTAGTTCTTCATCTTCTCTAAAACTATTTTGTAGAATAGATGTGTTTATCCTGCAAAACACATTTTCAAGAGGGTTTGCAAATGCAGCCATTGAATTAATTGAAAAGGGAATGTCTTGGAATAAAATATGTCTGTCGATTAATGGAAAGATGGTGGTTTACCCACAAAGATTTTATATTTATCCTGAATTACTGCTCCTCTCATAACTAAATTTGATATAATGTATCAGTCTCGGTAAGAGCTTTTAGCCTTCTAACCCATTAACCATCTTATATATGACTCTCTATTCTTTCCAACTTTTATTAACTTTTTGTTCTCTTCTGTTGCCATGCCAAAGGAACAGGACCTAACCTCAGGTAATCCTTACAGGTCACTCACTGGTATTAAAGGTTTTTTTCAAGTTGCACTTAAGCAGCTCACAACTCTGCAGTCTCCATACAGTCTCCATACAGTCTCCATACAGTCTCCTTACAGTCTCCTTATAGTCTCCATACAGTCTCCTTACAGTCTCCATACAGTCTCCTTATAGTCTCCATACAGTCTCCTTATAGTCTCCATACAGTCTCCTTACAGTCTCCTTACAGTCTCCATACAGTCTCCTTATAGTCTCCATACAGTCTCCTTACAGTCTCCATACAGTCTTCTTACTTACTTTTTTTCTGGCAGGGGGACTCTACTCCTTAAGGGTATGTGCGCACGTTGCGTACTAGCCCAGCACCGTAAAAGGTGCGCTTCAGAGCGGAGCTGAAAAGCTCCGTTCTGAAGCGCATGGTGCCGGCGAGAACGTGCGCTCTGCCTGCAGCTCCTGCCATAGACAGAGCAGGAGCTGCCGGCAAAGCGCACGGAAGAAGTGACATGTCACTTTTTTTTGCGCAGCGCTTCGGCAGTAGCCGAAGCGCTGCGCTCTGAGACGCCACGTGCGCACGGCCCCTGCACAATCTCCATAGACTGTGCAGGGGACGCAGGACGCATGCAGTTACGCTGCGCTGCAAAGCGCAGCGTAACTGCATGAATTTACGCAACGTACGCACATAGCCTCAGTGACATTTCTGATGAGTAGCAGAGCTGTAGCATTGGGAAATTGGTAAAGCTCAGCTTAGGTTCTGCTGTAACATATTCAGTGGTTTGTCTTGAGTCTACACTTGTATCATTATCTTTACACACAGAGATAACAGGACATTTAATCAGAAAGAGAGGGGGCCTAAAATGCAATAGGGTCTTATCCAGGAGAGAAATTGAGATGTATAGGAGGTGCTCACCTATTGGGGTTGTTTACCCCATAACTGAGGAATCAAGGTATGACAGTTGCTGTAGTACCCTCAGGTCGGGAGATACTGCCATGTAGAACAAGTTGTAGGAGGATAGGAGTAATAGTCCTCTGCTCGTATTAGATGTGAGAAATGTGGAGGACGTAGCACGGGCTAAGACCATGCAGTTTATTGTCAACCTGTTTCAAAATTTAAGCAACGTCTCCTACCACTAGGACATATAATTAAGCACATGTCTCTGGACAGCGAGAGCAGTAATTGGGAGAACTGCTCTGAAAGCAGCCGATGGTGGCTGCTGGTGATTTGGCAAGATGTATAACAGCAGCTTGTTAGGAACTGGGAGGCAGAGGTAGGAAGGCAAGCAGATAACTGCTCTATTGAAAGCAATGGGTTGGAGAGAGGTGTTTTGGGTATTAGGAGTTAACCCTTCTCCAGGAACGTAGCTACTGTGCACACTTGGCCAGGGTGTAATACTTATATATGTTCTGAGGATTTCGATAGCGTAGGGCAATGACAATCAGAGACGAGTTCTTGGTACAAGATATTTTATAATGTGTAACCACGGTAGATACACAACGGAAAACACAGCGGTACAAATACACACAATACCTTCCCGAAACGGAGCGAAGGGAATTCCCGGGGCCACGCACCGGACTCCCCCAGGGAGACCACCAGAGCGAACCCCTATACAGGGACTGTCCGGCAATCACCCCGGAAGGCCTAAATGCGCCGCAGCCGGGACACAAGGGGCAAGCGGTAAAAGTCCAGGAGTGTCCGTACGAGATGATTGTCCAGAGTGGTTACAAACCAGAGAGAACCGGGCAGAGTGCTGACCGAAGATGGCAGACGGAATCCGGGCACAGCTTTGAGAAACCGGGTAAGGTCCAGAGTCGGTCGGTCGGTAGTCTTTAGGAGGATCCAAAGGCAATCAGGATTAGCAGCAGCAAAGCAGGAGCACACAGCAAGCAGTATACTCAGGCACTGGACTAGGCTTAGAGGCGGCCTTTTAAGCAGCTGGACAGGAAGTAGGGCAACAGAACAGTAAACTCCATGTTAACCGAGGGCAAGCTCATTCAAAAGAGAACTGGAAAACCTGGAAACCTGACACAGGGTCTGGGCAGGCACTATTGTAGCTGCCAAGCTCCAAACCAGCTGTACACTATGTAAGATAAAAGCTCTCATATCAGTAGAACGACATCAGATAGAAAAAGCAAGTCAATTGCTGATACGGAACAGATTTTTATTCACAAAAAAGTCTACAATTAATTTGCTGATATGAGCATAAGCAATAAAGAAATGCAGGGCATGCACTTATCTCTTCAGTCATTAAATTGATGTTCATAATATTCCCAATAAATACTCTAGACTTTCTAAGAAAATATTGTACTTGCAACAAGTGAAAATAATCAAATTTTGCAAAAAAATGTGCAAATATTATAATGTACAGTATACATGCTGTGAACGCGGTCTTCATGGAGAGATCCTTTTGTACACATATTTCCGGTAGGAAATCGGCTCTCGATGCATTGGCATTTTTAGATGTTCTATGATTTTGAAGTTTGCTTAAAAATCATCTCACCTGACAATCGAGCATTTTGCTTATTTGCTGGGTGATTGTCACTCTGGTTAGGTGGACCAATACATAGGAACAAAAATCATACAGGTCTCATTCCTTGACTAATAACTAGTGTAAACGTGAGTTAAAGGGAATCTATGAACAGGCTTTTGCTATTTGATCTGCGAGCAGCATGATGTAGGGGCAGAGACCCTAATTCTAATGGTGTATCACTTACTGGGTTGTGTTTTACTGTTTTAATACAATCAGCAGAAGATTATCACAACAGGACTAGTTGTTTTGTGCCTCCTGGTCCAACCACGCGCTCACCACTGCTTAGCAGCTTTTTATTAATATACATTGTAAACAGAAAGCTGCCAATTAAGGGTGTGGGCGGAGTTACACAAGGCTCAACATTCCAGGTTCTGCAGCTGAGAGAATTGTGATTGGATTACAACTGCTGCACCCAATACACTAAGTGATATATCGCTGGAATCAGGGTCTCTGTCCCTACATCATGCTGCTGTCAGATTACATAACACAAACCTGCTGACAGATTCCCTTTAAGCCAAGTGCACTGACTCTACAAGCCAATGAAGTCATTACGGGGCCATATTATTTACTCATAAACATGATGTGTGCAGCTTTATAGTAATGCAAGCGTTAGCATGTCACGATTAGACCTCATAACTTCTATCTTATCAATTCTATGCAGTATGATAAATATCCTTCTTATAAAAGTGACATACAGGGGAACAGTATGACCCAATAGTAGACTGTGAAGGTCGCCATATTGTGTGTCATCCAGATCAATCAGCATGGGCTCTACTTCACTACGAAGACAGATAATTAAAGGGAATGTTGTAAAATAAAAATAAATACACTACCTTTGGCAATCCGGCGCCCCTACCATGCAGATCCCTGGCGGTCATGACGTGGTGTTCAGGTGCATAAACACACAGCCAATCAGTGATGTGTCCAGATAAGGCAAATGATCGCGGAGACCAGCGATGATCAGCAGTGGTCACTCGCGCATGCATGAGGTGCCATCACTTCAGGACAAGTGGAGGTTGCTTGACCTTTCCTGTCGCTATCAACAACAGAGGACAAATATGATACAATGTAACAAATCTTCAGCCGTGCAATAATACCCCCGACATCCGTTAGCAGAATGAACACATTGTACCCTGTCTGTTTTTTAGGACGTATACTCTAAAGGCGTGATCCCTCTAACGTCTATCGAAATGGCTCGTTCGACCAAGGAGAACAAGTTTGAGGTCGTCACAAAGCACCGGATCTTTGTGTTTCGTGCTGAGAGTGAAGGTGTGTACAGAGCAATTTGTGTATAGCGAGAATTACTACAATGAATTGGTTTGAAGAAGGGAACAGAATACACTTAATTACAGCTTTTCACACACACAGCATTTTTTATGCATTTTTTATGCATTTTTTTCAAGCAGTTTTTTTTGGAAGGCGTAAAAAATGCAGCACCGTAACAGAAATATGAATTATATTTCTTTACTTCTTTTCAATTTTGTATTTATATTTTTTTATACACAACATGTTAATTCTTTTTGTGTTTTTACTGTATTTTTCCCATTTGAAGCATAGCACTAAAAAAAACACCAAAAAAAGCATATAAATGCATCAAAATGTATGGAATTTCCACTGCTGTTTTTCAGGCATAGTCTGCAACAAAAAGTATTTCAAAAAGCTGCCTGTAAAAATACCATATCAGTTTAAGATCCTATTAGTCCTTTTGTTAAATTTTCTGTTTATTGCCTGTTGTCAAGTATAATACCAGCAGAGACACCAAGGCACAGGTTAGGGAGGGTCCTAGTCTCTTTGGTGGTATGCTCCTATCTGTCAAACTGTTTACCCACATGACAGAGATATAGGCTTTAAGTTCAGGGATGTCACGGAACAATCTGAAGTGATGGAAAAATATTCCTGCACCTACAGTGCTGGCAAAATGCTGGTGAAGAGGAACTGATTGTTTAAAAAGAGTGGATTTCATTTTACAGATCATGGAAATCAGAACAGTTCCTAGACATATGGATTGCCATTTGCCCCCAAAACATATATCTAGCTGTTTGTTGACAGTAGCAAGATCATGCTTTTCTATAGGTTTTGTGTGAAAAGACAGGCATGCATTTTATTGTAAATAATTGCACAGTTTGAAGTCATCTAAAGATAAATTTACTGGATTAAAGAAGTTATCCACTACCCTAACTCATTTGATTTTTTTATTCAGCAGTCGTTCTATTATGTGCCACAAAATGCATCCATACTCTTATTATAGTAAAAACCTTTTATCATGGAGATAGCATCACTTGATGTCTCCCATCAGAAGTTCTGATGTTTGCATCAATCTCTTCCCCTTCCCAGGCTTACTGTGTGCTGATACTACAATTTACATCATACATTGCTGCAGCCTGTTTGCCAGCATTTAGCTCACCCCCTCCCTTCTCCATCCTGTGCTGCTGAAGATGTTGGGAGATACCAAGCGTCAGAGCAGCTTAGGGTAGGTACCAGCCCATCTAGCAATTGCCAGATGGTCAGTACAGCCCTGTCACTGTGTTTGCTATGTAAATTAAAACACAATTTGCCCAAAGGGCAGCTAGAGGTACCCTAAACTAAAGATCAATAAAACAACTTTTAATCCCAACAAATTAACACAGATCAATCTAAAATCAGTAGCAGGTAGAGCAATCAAACATATACTAAATCACATATCCGGCCACGGACCGGACACTATGAGTAAGTGAACAACTGCCTACAATAATTGTCAGAGTGATATGCCTAATAAAAGCTAACTAATAGCCTCCCCAACATGTTTCACCATGTCTGGCTTCATCATGGGGCTAAGGCTATAGTGCTTATAGTGATTGAGGTTTAGTTGTTTGCTATGTAAATTTCTGCAATTCTCAGCTGTCCATGTCAGTAATTGGATTACCTAAACCCTTTGCCTTTCAAATCCAGTTCGCAGCACCTTACTAGGTGTCAGCCCCTGTTGTTTTTGTAGATTGAAACTGTCAGCTCAGCTCGGTGAGACACTGAGGTAGCCTAGTTGTGATACACTCCAAAATGTCTACACCCACCATCAGGAGACCAGCGACAACTTCCTTTCATTTGGTTTGAGAAATATCTGAGGAGGAAGAAGAATCTGCATAACCTGCATAACCATCCAGCACTATATGATCCCTGCTGAGATACTCATAGAAGCTATACATCCAATACAAGTATATTACAAAAGGTATTGTTAAGAAGAACTATGACATATGGCAAGGGGGTGAAAAAATAGTGGAAAAAACCTTTAACTAATCTATAAGTATAAAAAACTGTCATCAATAGAGACAAACTTAACACATTGTGGAACTGATTCATCTGTACCAGCCTTGCTGAAGTAATAGATGCCAAATTAATTGAGAGGCGCACTGAATGAGTTTGGTACCTTTTCTGCGTGGCTTGTCTGAAGTGCTACTCTAGTAAGCATTTCCGCAGTACAAAATACCATCACTTTTGTTTACTTTGACGGGCAGGCATGTTGACTCCCCCCAGCTCCACCCATTTCAGTGGAGCTGATTCAATCTGGAGTGTAAGGCCGGGGCCACACGGGGACTACTGCGATCCTCGCATGACACTCGACTCACACTGGCAGTACAGTAGAGCCGAGTGTCATGCAAGTATCATTGCGACTGAGGTCCGATCGTGCGATCGAACTACAGCTGCAGGGGGTGGGCTGGCACTGAGGAGGGGCTGGCCGGCTCTGTGGAGTGGCGGGCCGGCTCTGAGGAGGGGAGGGAGGGATTTATCTCTCTCTCTCCTCCGTTGCCGGCTATTGCCATTCTTGCTCTACACTCGCGTTACACCGGTGTACCGCGAGTGCAGTGCGATTTTTCTCTCGCGCCATAGACTTGAATGGGTGTGTGAGACACAAGACTAGCATTACAATCGTAGCATGCTGCAATTGTTTTCTCTGTCCGATTAGGGCTGAGAAAATATTCGCTCATGGGTGCTGACACATAGGGTAATATTGGTCCCAGTGTAATGCAATGTTTTATCACATTCCACTCGCTCCGATTTTCATGCCGTGTGGCTTAGGCCTTAACATCAAAACTGTCCGTTGCCCAAACATTTTGAAACTTTTCACCAGTTTTCTGGCATAATAACTTTTATGAATCATGACAAGTGAGTCAAAAGCCAGCGCTACCTGCATGGTCTGAGGATCAGTACAAATTAGTGCAAATATCAGGCTGTATGTGGTCTTAGAAGACCCTATAGAAATTGGATTCCAGCAGTTCTAATACCTATATCTGGGCAAAGCAGCCCAACACCTTCTTATGTGTCTACTGAATACTGCCAATAAAAGAGAGGTCGGCTTTAAATACATGGAAGCCAATGAACAGTTCAATGAGCAATAGGTGATGAAGAAAAGAAATCCCTGCACCTATGGTGCTGGCAGAATGCTGATAAAGATGAACTGCCTAATCAAAGAGAGAAGGAACTGGCCTTTCAGATCTGACCCATTTGTTCTCTGGGATATGGCAGAGGAAACTGGTCTCGAGTACCACAGAAGGCTTAGCCAAACCGAGCATTCTTGTGCATGGAGAAGTTGGGAGGAGTTGTGATCCAAACCATCTACTGTGTATGGATTTATCCAAGTTAAGGGGCTAGATAGATGTGAAAAATATCAGACCCAACTAATACAAAGGTACGAATAGGCAGAGACTTTTATAAACCCCTTGGGAGGATGCAGGTTGTTGTCTTCTGATGTCTTCTGCTTGTCCTCAGCTTCTTCCTGCTTCCTGATCTTTAATAGCTCCTCATTAGGATTTCCTGTTCCAAGTCGCAGGATGTCTCTGGATTTTATAGTAAAAAAAAAATGTTTCCCCTCAATTTCAGCAGGTGACAGTATTTTGTCCGCTACTCATGTAATACCCTCTGTTTATTTCAGGGGTTCCTTTTAATCATGGACTTATTCTTGCTTTGTCTAATGATTTATGGGATACAAAATAGGAAATGGACCTTCCAGGAAGCAGCGTTTCCATTAGTGTTTTTCCTTTTTGTTTATTGTTGGGTTTTGTGATATTTCAAGGACAATTTGTTTTGTTTGAGGGTTTTTTTCTCAGAATATTTTCTAGGTTTTTTTTATTGTTTTTTACAGTTGCAGGACAGGTGACCTAAGGCCTTGTGCCCACAGGACTTTTTTTCATGGTTTTTTTTCCTTGCTTTTTTTAACCGATAAAAAGCAAGGAAAATGCATCCCAGTAAAGCCTATGAGAATCTTAATGTGCTGTGCCTACAGTGCTTCTTTTTTCCTTGCTTTTTTGTTGCTGAAAAAAAGCGACATGTCAATTGTTTCTGCTTTTTTTCCTGCTTTTTTCCCTATCTCAATACACAAGAAGCATGAAAGCATGAAAAAAAACATGAAAAGAAGCATGAAAAGCAGCAAGAAAAGAAGCATGAAAGCATAAAAAGAAGCATGAAAAGAAGAATGAAAAAAGCATGAAAAGAAGCACAAAAAAGCAGCTTTTTTTTGTGCTGAAAAAAAAGCACTGTGGGCACATAGCAGTCTCATTAGCTCTCATCGTCTTGTGTGCTACCCAATAACCTTGAGCGTATGTACAGTAGAGATTCTAACTTTTCTTACTCAGCTTGAAATGAATAGGAACTGAGCTGCAGAACTTAGGAATGATCACTACACTGTGTACTGAGCTGTGCTGTTTGGCTCCGTTCACTTTTTACACCTGGTCACCACTAGCACTGCAAGTAGCTGATCAAATGGTGTCAAGCCACCACCAATCTGATATTGGTGAACTATCCTGTTACGCTGGACACCAATAGGTGACTGGATGGGAACCCCTGTACTGGCCCTTAGACTAAATACACCTTGAGCGTTCCCTCAACCCAAAGGTACACTTGATGGTAGTGAGGACTGAGCCACCAGCGTGTCCCTATCTCCTGTCCAAGGCCCTGATGTAACACCCTCTACACTAAATACCAAGGGGACGAGCCGAGACAGTAGTTACAAAACCCCACCAACAAAAACACAGACTGAGAGGCAACAAAAACTCATGCGCACCAAAAACAAACACCAGGGAGACTGTAATACTATTGTATGAACTGAGGATTTCGATTGCGTTAGGGCAATGACAACCAGAGACGGGTTCTTGGTGCAAAGACGTTTATAATATGCAACCAACAATATGTACACAGGAAGAACATAAACACAGTAGAACATAAACACAGTAAATACCTGCCAGGTTCGGAGCAAAGGGGAATTCCCGGGGCCGTGCACCGGACTCCCCCCAGGGAGACCACCAGGAGCGAACCCCTATACAGGGACTGTCTGGCGATCATCCCAGAAGGCCTATATGCGCAGCAGCCGGGACATGAAAGGGCAACAGGTATAGTCCAAAAATGTCCGTACGTGATGTGAGTCCTAGGGTGGATATGAAACGGAAGGAACCGGGCAGAAGTGCCGACCAGAGACGGCAGAGTCCGGGCACAGCTTGATGAGACCAGGTGAAGTCCAGAGCCGGTGTAGGGTGTTTCAACAGGATCCAAATAGCAATCAGGAACCAAGAGCAGCAGGGCAGGAGCTCAGGACCCAACCGTCCCGGATGCTGCGGGACTGCCACGATTTTTCAGGTCTGTCCTGCACTCCCGCGGCTCACAGCTGATGTCCCGACTCCTCCCCTCAGTGGAGTGAATAAATTAAATTATCATCGGCTCTGGATTTTCGGGGAAGCCGGGACTCGAACCCGTGGAACTGTGAGTTCATTGTTTCAAAAGCAGCAGCTTTACCACTGAGCTACTGCCTGTATTGAAACCAATAGGAAGATTTTGTTATCTTGACCTCTATACTGCAGGTGAGACACCAGAAGCAGATTATTCAGCTGCAATGATGGATGGAGGGATGGATCAATGGAGGGATGAATGGAGGGATGAATGGAGGGATAGAGGGAGGGATGGATGGATGATAGAGGGATGAATGGAGGGATAGAGGGATGGATGCATGATAGAGGGATGAATGGAGGGATAGAGGGAGGGATGGATGGATGATAGACGGATGAATGGAGGGATGAATGGAGGGATAGAGGGAGGGATGGATGGATGATAGAGGGATGAATGGAGGGATAGAGGGAGGGATGGATGGATGATAGAGGGATAAATGGAGGGATGAATGGAGGGATGAATGGAGGGATAGAGGGAGGGATGGATGGATGATAGAGGGATGAATGGAGGGATAGAGGGATGGATGCATGATAGAGGGATGAATGGAGGGATAGAGGGAGGGATGGATGGATGATAGAGGGATGAATGGAGGGATGAATGGAGGGATAGAGGGAGGGATGGATGGATGATAGAGGGATAAATGGAGGGATGAATGGAGGGATGAATGGAGGGATAGAGGGAGGGATGGATGGATGATAGAGGGATGAATGGAGGGATAGAGGGATGGATGCATGATAGAGGGATGAATGGAGGGATAGAGGGAGGGATGGATGGATGATAGAGGGATGAATGGAGGGATAGAGGGAGGGATAGAGGGAGGGATGGATGGATGGATGATAGAGGGATGAATGGAGGGATGAATGGAGGGATAGAGGGAGGGATGGATGATAGAGGGATGAATGGAGGGATAGAGGGAGGGATGGATGGATGGAGGATAGAGGGATGAATGGAGGGATGAATGGAGGGATAGAGGGAGGGATGGATGGATGATAGAGGGATGAATTTGGTTATGAATGGAGGGATGAATGGAGGGATAGAGGGAGGGTTGGATGGATGATAGAGGGATGAATGGAGGGATGAATGGAGGGATAGAGGGAGGGATGGAGGGATGAATGGAGGGATGAATGGAGGGATGAATGGAGGGATAGAGGGAGGTATAGAGGGATGAATGGAGGGATGAATGGAGGGATGAATGGAGGGATGAATGGAGGGATAGAGGGAGGTATAGAGGGAGGTATAGAGGGATGAATGGAGGGATGAATGGAGGGATGAATGGAGGGATGAATGGAGGGAGGGATGGATGGATGATAGTGGGATGGATGGATGATAGAGGGATGGATGATAGAGGGATATATAGATACACGACAGATAATAGGTAGATAGAGATAGAATCATAGATAGAATCATAGATAGATAGATAGAATCATAGATAGATAGAATCATAGATAGATAGAATCATAGATAGAGAGATAGATAGAATCATAGATAGATAAATAGATAGCATCATAGATAGATAGATATTATCATAGATAGATAGAATCATAGATAGATAGAGGGATAGAGATAGATAGAGGGATATAGATAGATAGAGGGATAGATATAGATAGATAAATACTGTATCTCAATGTAGGTGAAGGAAAGAGTCAGATTCATTTGTTCCCATAAAACTACTATAAAGAAATGAGGAAAAAATACAAATACATTTTTTTTTTTATCTTCACCACCTTGGATTCAAACCAGCAAAGTTCAAAACTTGTGTCCAGCAGCCTCCTAGCTTTCCTAGCTGCTCTAGCTGTTGAGCCACTAGGATTGATGACATCAGGGGGAGGATTTTACATAAATGAACCTACAATGCAGCCTCTTACACAGCAGATTACACAGGACACAGCTACATTGTACACAGCAGTGTCTATCTCCTGTATTCTGGTGAGAGAGGAAAAGGATTTTTTTCTTCTAATAAAGTTACTAAAAATAATAAAAAAAATAGAATGTAATTTTATTACACTTTTTTATAAAATAATAAACATCACAAATCAGCAAATAACATGGACATATTTGGTGTCCCTGTAATCGTAATGACCTGAACAACACAGCGATCAGGTTATTTATGGGGATCGGTAAATGGCGGGAAAAAAATGGCGCAATTTATTATTTTTCTTTATTAAAACCCATAAAAAAATGTAATAAAAATGGATCACTGAGGCCGTGTTCACACATAGCATAAATGCTGCATTTTTTCTGCAGGTGTCCGCGCCACGAGTGCAATAACAATGTTCTCTGATTATTGCGTGTTTGCGGTGTTTTTTATGCATTGTCCCCCTTATTTGATACATATTTGTTGCTGATGTGAATCCTGAAGCTTAAAAAGAAAGAAACACCAAATGCGCACAGTTCAGCAGTGACTTTACACACACCAGGGGCGGAGATTTCATGACGTCTCATCCACTTTGCTTGGACAATTAGTCCATATTCCCATGTAGTGTAAATGCTGCATTTTTTTCCTGCTGTTTTTTTGCACATTTATTCTGCTGTGTTTAATTGTCCAAGCAAAGTAGATGTGATTCCGTGAAAAGACGCCACTGAATTCTGCGGGTTTTTTTGAGGGGGGGGTTTCTCTGGAGGTTTCTATGTGGAGCTTAAAAAAAATGCAGGAAAAAGCTTCTCTGTACAATAAAAACACTTAAAAACGCAGATTCACATCTGAACCAAAAACACGTTAAATAATGGAGAAAAGGCAGAAAAAAATGCAGCAAAAATGGAAAAAAAAACAGAGAAGATTGTTATTGTGTAGTTTGGTGCAGACAGAAACAAAAAGAAAGAATTTATGCAATGTGTGAACACGGCTTTATAGGCACAAATAAGCAACATGTCCTATAGTGACACAAAGAAATATAAAAAAATTCTGACTGCTATGAATATGAATGAACAGTCCGGGACTTCTGCTAAATGACCCTTACTGCCAAATGGGTGTGGCTAGGGGTGTGGCTAGGGGCGTGGTCAAAATTTGCCGCGGCGCGCTGCGCACGTTGCATACTTTGCCCCTCTTTCCTTTCTTGAAAAGTTGGGAGGTATGCAAGAGTAGACAGGAAGCAGTATACTCAGGCAACTAGACTAAGCTTAGGAGCGGGCTTTTAAACAGATGAACAGGAAGTAGGGCAACAGAACAGAAAACTCCATGTTAACAAAGGGCAAGATCCTTCAGAAGAAAACTGGAAATCCCGGAACTCTGACAGAGACCACAAAAAGGTGCACTGGAGGTAAACTAGGCAAGGAGAAAGTAACTAAACAAAGGAGTTACTTCCACACCAAACAACAGCAGAGAATACCTCCTTCATGCTCCAAACCAAGCATCAGAATGAATTCTGAATAACCGGCACCCTGTGTTGGGAGCATAGGGTATTTATCCAGGTTGGGAGTGGTCATCAGTGGATACACCTGAGCAGAGGTAGCAGCTGGCAAGAAAAATTGACATTAAGCCTGTGTGTGCCTAAAGTAAAGAGCACATTTAATGGTACAAAAAAAGACTCTAAACCTGAGCCTGTCACTAATCTCCAAAAGAGAGGACTGTGACATATCCAAAGCCTTAAGAACCCTTTTAAAGAGGAACTGTAAATTGCTCAAAAATATCTAGTTAAATACCTTGTAAAAATCCCACATCTCTCTTGATTCTACTGCTCTTTTCCATTTTTCACTACGTCACTACATTGCAGAGATATAAGCATTTGTTTTTTTCAGGAGCTCACTATGTGAAATCTCTGCTTTGTAGTCCAATTGTCCATTTCTTCCTCTGTTGACTTGTGATTTCACCCTTCCTAGATGCTCACATCTCAGCAGCGCCTGAGACTGATAGATTGCTACCTTCCATACCAAGCTGTGATTTTTCTCTATTTAGAAGGTGTTAAAGCAGACACACACAGACAAGACTCTGAAGAAACACCCAATTTGACTTCAACGCAGAGATTTCACATATTGTGCTTCAGAACAAACAAATATGAATATCTCTGCAATGGAGTGTCACATCGCCAAATGGAAAATTGTGGCAGAATCAGGAGTTCTCAAGGACTTTAAGAAACTATTTAGCTTAATTTTTTTCAACAGGGAGTGTCTTCTTCAAGTCATAAGCCAAGAAAAAAACCAAGGACTCACCATGCGCTGCCATGGAGTAGATGAGCAAGGTGGATAAGAAAATGATATATTTATTCTTAAAAAATGTTTTTTTTTAAGAATAAATATATTATCTTTTTACCAGCCGTGATCATCTACTCCTTGGCAGCGCGCATTCTGTCCATGATTTTCTATTTGCTTCTTCTTCTGTATTCCCGGCCTCTCCAGTCCAGGGAACTTTTTGTGTGTCATCTGCTTCACTATGAGCAGAGCTGGATTTTTTAACCCCTAATAATACATTTATTTAACCATTGTACATTTTTTTACCATAGTGCAGAGGAGTGAGTGGTGCTCTACCATACAGAACAGGGTGAAAGAACAGCGCATGTTTAACCAACGGCCTCGCTCCTCCTGCATCTTCTCCAGGGCAGGCCACCTAGAGCTGAAGGGCTATAAGTCAAAAGTGTTTGCAGTTCTCACAACAGATGAATTATGGATCCATAAAAATGAACAGGTAAGCGCATGCAGGATATTTCATGATGCTTTGTTTTAAGGGCAAGTCTATCATAAGCATATCGATACACATGTCCCCTGTTTACAATGGAGCAGAAAATACAATGGAGTGCAACTAAGTTCTCAGTTCATCGTGATGCATGATTCTCTGCTTACCAAGACTGTTGCAATGCCTATTAGGTTGTGTGTGCTGGATACACACTATATAGATAAAAGCTTTGTGCCAACTCCAAATTACACCTATAGGAGATTTTATGACATCCAATCCTAAATCCATAGGCATTAATATATAGTTGGGCCCAGGGCCTCCAGGTTTCCATGGACTCCAGGCAAAAGAGTGAGCCCCTTTATCACATACCACGATTCATGATTATAATCTAGACGTTGCAGGCTGTATATCTATCATACAATTCCCGTATATATAATCACCCCTTTGTATCCTCTCCCCGTCATCCGCTCTGTCCCTTTTGTGTGCTCTTTTCTCTCCCCATGCACTCTCTACTACCCTGTATGCTCTCTCTTTCTGTGTGCTGTCCCCATGTGCACTCTCCTCCTGTCCGCTCATATCTCCTCCATGTGCTGTTTCTCCCCCACTGTGTGCTCTCTCATCCTGTACGCTCTCTCCATTCGCTCTCTTCTCCCACTGTGTGCTCTCTCCCCTGTGTGCTCTCTCTTCCAGTGCGCTCTTTCCCCTTGTGTGCTCTCTCCTCCCCTGTGCATTCTCACCCCGTGTGCTTTCTTCCCCACTTTGTGCTGTATTCCCCTGTAAACTCTTTCCCCATGCGCTCTCGTTTGTTCCTTTGTGCTGTCTCCCCCTGTGTGCTCTCTCCTCCTGTGTGCTCTCTCCTCCATATGCTCTCTCCCCTCGTGCCCTCTCTTCTCCTCTCTTGCGCTTTCTTCTCCCCTCTTTCGCTCTCTTCTCCCCTCGTGCTCTCTTTTCCCCGTGTGTTCTCTCCCCTGCTGCGCTGTCTCCCCCTATGCGCTGTCTTCCCTTTTGCACTGTCTCCCCCTTTGCGCTTTCTTACCATGTCTGCTGTTTCTCCTTTGTGCTGTCTCCCCCTGTGTTCTATTTCCCCATGTGCATTCTCTCTCCCTATGAGCTTCTCTCTCCTCATGTGCGCTCTTCTCCCTCTGTGCACTCCTATTTCCCCCTGTGCACTCCTCTCTCTCCCTGTGTGCTGTCTTTTCTCTCTCGCTCTGTGCGATGAGTGCAATGTATTATGGCGGATTATGAATAGTAATAAGCTGGCAGCAAAGCGGTGTCATTATACTCTGGTACAGGGGATCAGCACCTCCCGCAGGTCACATCATTGGTCTCTGCTCCCAGCTTATTACTATTCATAAGCCGCCAACAGTCTGGACGCTGCGCTCATCGCACAGTGAAGGGAGGAGAGGACAGCACACAGAGACCACATATAGGGGGAGAGAGACCGTTACCCCGGACTCCATACATCATTAAGGGTTGGGGGCAGATGGTGTCCCCAACTGCGAGTGGGCCCTCTTGTTTGTTCAGGGCCCGGGTACGCCAGCAGGTGACGCTGGCCCTGGTTCGGCCCATCATTGCAGGTATAACAGCTCCTATTCTTCTGGGAAGGTTTTCTACTAGATTCTAAACTGGTATGTGGAAAATTTTGGCATTTCATTTATAAAACTATTTGACAGATCATACTCTGATGTTGGATTAGAGGGCCTAGCTCACAATCTCTGTTTCAGTTCATCCCAGAGGTTTTTGATGGGGTTGAGGTCAGTGCTCTGTTTGGCCAGTCAAGGTATTTCACGCCAAACACCCCCAACCATGTATTTATGGATCTTGCTTTGTGCATTGGGGCACAGTCATGGTGTAATAGAAAAAGGCCTTCCTCAAACAAAGTTGGAAACATAAAATTGTCCAAAATGTCTTGTATGTTAAAGAATCAATATTTTCCTTCTCTGGATCTAATTAGTGATGAGAGAGCACTTCCATGCTCGGATGCTTGGTACTCGATGCTCAAACGGGCTCAACTAGTGTACTGAGTATAATGGAAGTCAGTGGGAAACTTGAGCATTTTTTTGGAAGATCTTCAGTAAAAATGCTTGTGCTCCCCATTGACTTCCATTTTACTCTGTACAAGTCCGTCTGAGCGTCCGACAGCTGGTTACGAGTACCAAGCACCTGACCATGGTAGTGCTCGCTCATCACTAGTAACAAATACCAAGCACCTCAGCATGGTAGTTCTTGCTCATCACCAGGTGCGAGTACTGAGCATGTGAGCATGGTAGTGCCCGCTCATCATTAGTTACAATGACCGAGCACCCGAGCATGGTAGTGCTCGCTCATCACTAGGTACGAGTACCAAGCACCTGAGCATGGTAGTGCTCGCTCGTCACTAGTTACGAATACCGAGCACCTCAGCATGGTAGTTCTTGCTCATCACCAGGTGCAAGTACTGAGCATGTGAGCATGGTAGTGCTCGCTCATCACTAGGTACGAGTACCAAGCACCTGAGCATGGTAGTGCTCGCTCATCACTAGGTATGAGTACTGAGCACCCGAGCATGGCAGTGCCCGCTCATCACTAGTGGCTACCACTTAACTCTCTGCATCAATGGGGGTGATAGGTTTCCATGTTGCCCTGTATAACATTTGCTTTTTGCTGCATTATATTTTGAATTATTAGTGTTTTTTCATAGAACTGTAGGTAATTCTGCTGCATTATCTGAAGTCATTGAAACATCATGGACTTACAAAATTGCATAACAAATTTTGCTATATCTGTAAGAAAGACTTAGATAGAAAACTCAGGCCACAATTCTCTGTAATTTTCCCATTTAGTTTTTCAAAATGGGCAATGGAATGTTTGTGATCGAAATGCACGGCTCCACCATCCGAGACGGACGCAACAAGACTTTTGAGTTTATCACGCCACATAGAACTTTCAGGTAACATGCAAGTAAATTATAAATGATTCTCATAAAAGTAACTGGAGCATAGTAGTAGAAAAAGACATGGCCGCACATCCAAAATTCATGTTGATCTAATGCTGCTAGGCAAAATTTAAATATCTGAACATGAGGTTCTTGGTTTAACATTCTGCTCAGACTGTATGAAGCCACAGCCATGTCACGGTGAACTGCTGAGTGGGTCCCTAACTCTAATTCCTTAAAGGTGCAGCGACGATGACCTCTGAGATCCGGTGATGTCACGTCAACTTCCTGTTGACCTGACAACACTGAGCCCGACCCCAGTTTCCTTTAGTAACTGGGTTGTGGGTAACTTTTCACCGCTCAGCACAGCCCAGTATGTTGCGAGCTCTCTCCTTCACTGCAGAGTTCCACAAGCAGGAGCCATGCTGGGCTGTGAGCTGCCCACAGCCCAGTCACTCAGGAAAACTGGGACCGGGCTCGGTGATGTCGGGTCAACTGGAAGTTGACGTGACATCACTGGATCTCAGAGGTCGCGGAGCCTGGGGTTCACGTGATGGGGATGAGTGGACTGCAATAGCACCGCTCAGAGGCAGAATTAGCTGAACAAGGTATTTAGAAAAAGCCTTCCCTATCAGTTTTACAGTGATGTGGCCAAAATTGCAGAGTAGTGAACTACCCATTTAATAGTCAACTGGAGGCCATTGCCCATGAGAAATAGTCTTAAGATTCCTCAGGAGCATTGCCAGAATCTGTTGTTTGGCTTTGCATCACATTTGTAATGGATCATGCCAGTTAAAGGGGCTTTACTAAGTACTGAAGAAGCCTGTCATGTAGCAACTGAATAAAAATTTTGTCTTGAATTTGGAAAGTTTGTAAATTTTGCAAATAAATTAATTTTTAGTGGAGATTAGAATAACTTTGATTGCAACTGTATGCATATAAATAACTGTTTATTATTATATTTACGTGTAACTTATTTTTTTTGGAGGTTTTTTTGTCTGTCTATAATAATTTACACCATGTATTTGTTTCCAGCTTCACAGCAGAATCGGAGCGGGAGAAGAAGGAATGGATGGAGGCATTGCTGGAATGTATATCTGAGTCACTATCGGACTATGAAGTGGCTGAAAAGATTTGGTCCAACAAAACCAACAAGACCTGTGCTGACTGCAAAGCTTCCAACCCCGACTGGGCCTCTATAAACCTGTGCGTCGTCATCTGCAAGCAGTGTGCAGGTCAGTGCTGGATATGGCTACATTCACATTTGCCTTTGGACAATCTAATATATAAAGCTGAATGTATGTATGTATGTATGTCCGGGATTGGCATCTGCACCGTCGCAGCTACAGCCACAAAATCTTGCAAACTCACACGTCTGGACCCCGAGAGCATCATAGGCTATGTTGTGAGGTGAAATTTTAACCCTGCGCGTTCCAATTTGTCAATCAATTTTGCCCCTATCTACACAATGGGGAAAAAGAGAAATGAAAAGTGTATCCGCACCGTCGCATTTACAATCACGAAATTTTGCACAGACACCTCATGTGACCCAGGGAACGTCGTAGACTATGTTTTGACAGGAAAATTTAACCCCGCGCTTATATGAAGCTTATATGTGAGGTAAGATGTCGGTGCGGAGACGGATAGAGAGAGACAGGCAGAGACAGACAGGGAAAGAGACAGACAGGGAAAGAGACAGACCCGAAAAGAGACAGACCTGGAAAGAGACTGACCTGGAAAGGAAAGAGACAGATGGGGAAAGAGACAGATGGGGAAAGAGACAGACAGACATGCAGACAGGGACAGAGACAGGCAGACAGGGAAGGAGGAGACAGTCAGAGAGACAGACAAAGATAGATGGGCAAAGACACAGACCTTGATAGAGACAGACAGGAAAAGAGACAGAGAAATAGAGAGAGACAAGGAAAGAGACAAACAGAGACAGGGAAAGAGACAGACAGGAAAAGACACAGACAAAGAGACGGGGAGACAGACGAGGAAAGAGACAGACCTGGGAAAGAGGCAGAACTAGAAAGAGACAAATGGGGCAAGAAACCGAGAGATAGAGACAGACAAAAAAAAGAGACAGACAGAGACAGGCAGACGGGGAAAGAGACAGATAGGGAAAGAGACAGATAGGGAAAGAGACAGATGGGGAAAGAGACAGATGGGGAAAGAGACAGACGGGGAAAGAGACAGACGGGGAAAGAGACAGACGGGGAAAGAGACAGACGGGGAAAGAGACAGCCGGGGAAAGAGACAGACCTGGAAAGAGACAGATGTAGCACATTACTTGGCCAATTTAGTTAAATCTGTGTGGAATATCTGTAGTGTTGAAATATATGTTGTGAAATGCTTCTATTAGCTTAGTTTTTGCCTTTTAATAATTACATTTGTTTTGTGGTTTTTGTGTGCAGAATAATTTTTGTTAATACATTCTATTTTGTTAACAACAGTTATTAACCCGGGCGAAGCCGGGTAGCACAGATAGTCTAATATATAAAGCTGAGTGTATGTATGTATGTACAGTTAGGTCCAGAAATATTTGGACAGTGACACAATTTTCGCGAGTTGGGCTCTGCATGCCACCACATTGGATTTGAAATGAAACCTCTACAACAGAATTCAAGTGCAGATTGTAACGTTTAATTTGAAGGTTTGAACAGAAATATCTGATAGAAATTGTAGGAATTGTGCCCATTTCTTTACAAACACTCCACATTTTAGGAGGTCAAAAGTAATTGGACAAATAAACCAAACCCAAACAAAATATTTGTATTTTCAATATTTTGTTGCGAATCCTTTGGAGGCAATCACTGCCTTAAGTCTGGAACCCATGGACATCACCAAACGCTGGGTTTCCTCCTTCTTAATGATTTGCCAGGCCTTTACAGCCGCAGCCTTCAGGTCTTGCTTGTTTGTGGGTCTTTCCGTCTTAAGTCTGGATTTGAGCAAGTGAAATGCATGCTCAATTGGGTTAAGATCTGGTGATTGACTTGGCCATTGCAGAATATTCCACTTTTTTGCAGTCATGAACTCCTGGGTAGCTTTGGCTGTATGCTTGGGGTCATTGTCCATCTGTACTATGAAGCGCCGTCCGATCAACTTTGCGGCATTTGGCTGAATCTGGGCTGAAAGTATATCCCGGTACACTTCAGAATTCATCCGGCTAATCTTGTCTGCTGTTATGTCATCAATAAACACAAGTGACCCAGTGCCATTGAAAGCCATGCATGCCCATGCCATCACGTTGCCTCCACCATGTTTTACAGAGGATGTGGTGTGCCTTGGATCATGTGCCGTTCCCTTTCTTCTCCAAACTTTTTTCTTCCCATCATTCTGGTACAGGTTGATCTTTGTCTCATCTGTCCATAGAATACTTTTCCAGAACTGAGCTGGCTTCATGAGGTGTTTTTCAGCAAATTTAACTCTGGCCTGTCTATTTTTGGAATTGATGAATGGTTTGCATCTAGATGTGAACCCTTTGTATTTACTTTCATGGAGTCTTCTCTTTACAGTTGACTTAGAGACAGATACACCTACTTCACTGAGAGTGTTCTGGACTTCAGTTGATGTTGTGAACGGGTTCTTCTTCACCAAAGAAAGTATGCGGCGATCATCCACCACTGTTGTCATCCGTGGACGCCCAGGCCTTTTTGAGTTCCCAAGCTCACCAGTCAATTCCTTTTTTCTCAGAATGTACCCGACTGTTGATTTTGCTACTCCAAGCATGTCTGCTATCTCTCTGATGGATTTTTTCTTTTTTTTCAGCCTCAGGATGTTCTGCTTCACCTCAATTGAGAGTTCCTTAGACCGCATGTTGTCTGGTCACAGCAACAGCTTCCAAATGCAAAACCACACACCTGTAATCAACCCCAGACCTTTTAACTACTTCATTGATTACAGGTTAACGAGGGAGACGCCTTCAGAGTTAATTGCAGCCCTTAGAGTCCCTTGTCCAATTACTTTTGGTCCCTTGAAAAAGAGGAGGCTATGCATTACAGAGCTATGATTCCTAAACCCTTTCTCCGATTTAGATGTGAAAACTCTCATATTGCAGCTGGGAGTGTGCACTTTCAGCCCATATTATATATATAATTGTATTTCTGAACATGTTTTTGTAAACAGCTAAAATAACAAAACTTGTGTCACTGTCCAAATATTTCTGGACCTAACTGTATGTATGTGTGTGTGTGTGTGTATATCTGCTAAAAGAATCGGCACCGTCGCATGTACAATCACAAAATTTTGCACAGACACTCCATTTGACCCAGGGAACATCATAGACTATAGCGGGCTTTACACACTACGATATCGTTAATGAATTATCGTCGGGGTCACGGTGTTTGTGACGCACATCCGGCTTCATTAACGAGATCGCAGTGTGTGACACTTAGGAGCGACCTTAAACGATCGCAAAAGTGGTCAAAATTGTTTGCCGCGGAGAGGTCGTCCTGAAACAAAAAATCGTTTTCTGCTTATTAGCGATGTTGTTTCTCATTCCTGCGGCACCACACATTGCTATGTGTGACACCGCAGGAGTGACGAACATCTCCTTACCTGCGTCCACCGGCAATGCGGAAGGATGGAGGTGGGCAGGATGTTAAGTCCCGTTCATCTCCGCCCCTCCGCTTCTATTGGACGCCTACCGTGTGACGTCGCTGTGACGCCGAATGAACCACCCCCTTAGAAAGGAGGCGGTTCGCCGGCCAGAGCGACGTCGCAGAGCAGGTAAGTACGTGTGACGTAGCGATAATGTTCGCTACGGCAGCGATCACCACATATCGGCCGTACGATGGGGGCGGGTGCTATTGCGTTCGACATCGCCAGCAAATGCTAGCGATGTCGCAGCGTGTAAAGCCTGCTTATGTTTTGATTGGGAAAATTTAACCCCGTACTTTACAGTTATTCGCCAAAAAACCTGCATCCATTAAAATCAATTGCGTTGGGAGCCACAATGCAGCCAGAACTTCAGAAGAATGCGTAGCTACACCCTTGAATATAATGTTGGCCTGTCACAATGCAGCCAGGGAAAGAGACAGACATACAGAGACAGGCACAGACAGGGAAAGAGACAGACACAGACAGACAGGGAAAGAGACAAAGAGACCGACACAGACAGGAAAAGAGACAGACACGGAAAGAGACAGAAAGGGAAAGAGACAGACAGAGACAGGCAGAAGCAGACATACAAAGAGACAGACCGACACACATAGACACAGACAAAGAGACAGATAGGGAAAGAGATAGACAGGGAAAGAGATACAGACAGGGAAAGAGACAGACAGACAGGGAAAGAGACAGACAGGGGAAGAGACAGACAGGAAGAGACAGACAGACAGGCAAAGAGACAGACAGAGAAAGACAGACAAAGAGATAGATGGAGACAGTTACTATCCCGGGCAATGCTGGGTACTACAGCTAGTAAGAAACAATGTCCAAAATGGATCCAATGCATGCCAAAGAAAAAAAAGTGTTCTGCATGATGGGTTTATTTTTTAATTCTAAAAACAGACATATAAGCAGAACCTAGAAGAACGTCAAAATAATCGATAGAGTCCCTCTGCTTCTATTTGCATCAATTAAGCAAAAAATCAATAATTCTGATTGTGCGGTCATTAATAATTTGTGTGTTCCTAAAAACAGAAAAGACAAAGGGAGAATGCAAAGGTGAGCGTGTGAATACAGCCTGGTATACATTATAGTGCTTGAAACCACTTCTTTTAAAGGGAATCTGTCACCAGGTTTTTGCTCCCCCATCTGAGAGCAGCATAATGTAGAGACAGAGACCCTGATTCCAGCGAAGTATCACTTACTGAGCTGGTTGCTGTTATTTTGATAAAATCAATTCTCTGCTGCAGATCTAGCAGTTATACATATACATAGCTCATGAAAATTCTGGACTACCTGGCAGCATGACAAGTAGTCCTGTAATGATGATCTGCTGCTATTTAAACAGTAATTTTATCAAAAATTTAAACACAGATGTTTTCCCTATGGACTAATGTGTGATACCAGTGCCAGCGTCTACTCTTCAGGTGTTATATACTAAAGATAAAGCATCATTATAAGATTGGTGGATCTTATTCAGCACCCCCTCTGATCAGCTGTTTGGGTAGGCCACGACCTATGTGCTGCAGCTTTTGATTGACAGTGGCTGCTGACCGATTCCTACTTGCATATGTTTTTTTATCATCAATACAAGATATTGCAGCGTTGTTCCATTTGCTTAAATGGATAATCGCTGCAAATAGTCCAATAAAATTGGAATTGCACATCAGGCTATACACGTAAAGTGGAGTGAAAAAGTGTTTGCCCTTTCCTGATTTCTTATTCTTTTGCATGCTGTTCACACTTAACACAGTGGCACTCACTGTAGTTTGCTGGAGTCCCAAAGCTTTAAAAATATCTTTATAACCTTTTCCAGATTGAGAAATCTCAATCACTTTGTTTCTCATTTATTCCTGAATTTCTTTGGATCGCAAAATGATGTTTAACTTTTGAGGATCCTTTGGTCTATTTCTCTTTGTCAGGCAGGTCCTATTTAAGTGATTTCTTGATTGAGAACAGGTGTGGCAGTAATCAGGCCTGTGTGTGGCTAGGGAAATTGAACTCAGTTCCCAAACATTTATCACAGTTCACTTATATTTTAATGGAGGAGGGGGCAATCACTTTTTCACACATTGACCTGTAGTTTTGGATTTCTTTTTCTCTTAGTAATAAAGACCTTAATTTATAAATTGCATTTTCTGGTTACTTGTTTTTTCTTTGTCTAATATTTACATTTGTTTGGTGATCTGAAACAGTTAAGTGTGCCAAACATGCAAAAGAATAAGAAATCAGGAAGGGGCAAACACTTCTTCACACCACTGTTTACACTGATCATCCATAACATAAAAAGGCCACTGATGACAAATTGAATAACAACATCCTGTGACAATGCATCTCTGATGAGTGGGATATAGTAGACAGGAATAGTAGGTGGAACGGAACATTCAGTTCTTGATTTTGATGTGACAGAAGGACGAAAGATTGGTAAAAGTAAGAGTAAGGATCTGCACTGATCTAATTGTGATTGTGTCAGGACTTCTCCAGAATGATAAGTCTTGTGTGATTTTCCTGGTTAATAACCACAAAAGGTCCCAAGGAAGACAACTAGTGAACCATCGACAGGGTCATGGGTGCCCATGGTTTATTGATGCGTGTAGGATGTGAAGGTTAGACATGTGGTCTGATCCCACCGAAGAACAACTAATGGTGGCAATGAAAGAAAGGTATCCAACCAACCCTGGCATCACATCTTACGTTTTAGGCTGCATGAGAGGTAACCAACATAATATTAGTCCCTAATGTTACAGAGAGGGAACCAACATAATATTAGTCCCTAATGTTACAGAGAGGGAACCAACATAATATTAGTCCCTGATGTTACAGAGAGGGAACCAACATAATATTAGTCTCTAATGTTACAGAGAGGGAACCAACATAATATTAGTCCCTACGGTAATATTAAAGAGAGGGAACCAACATAATATTAGTCCCTAATGTTACAGAGAGGGAACCAACATAATTAGTCCCTACGGTAATATTAAAGAGAGGGAACCAACATAATATTAGTCCCTAATATTATAAAGAAGGAACCAACATAATATTAGTCCCTGATGTTACAGAGAGGGAACCAACATAATATTAGTCCCTAATGTTACAGAGAGGGAACCAACATAATTAGTCCCTACGGTAATATTAAAGAGAGGGAACCAACATAATATTAGTCCCTAATATTATAAAAGGGGAACCAACATAATATTAGTCCCTGATGTTACAGAGAGGGAACCAACATAATATTAGTCCCTAATGTTACAGAGAGGGAACCAACATAATTAGTCCCTACGGTAATATTAAAGAGAGGGAACCAACATAATATTAGTCCCTAATATTATAAAGAGGGAACCAAGATAATATTAGTCCCTAATGTTACAGAGAGGGAAGCAACATAATATTAGTCCCTAATGTTACAGAGAGGGAACCTACATAATATTAGTATCAAAAACGAAGAAACTTCAGCTCTCCCCTCTTCACTCCCAAATCTTACCTCCGGTGCACGGAAACACCCTGACCTGGGTGAGAACACATGAAGAAAAGGAGAAATTCCAGCAACTCCAGGAGAAAGTAGAATTTTTTAAAAAACAGATTCTTTATTGATAATAAAAATATTCGGGGGCGTGGCCTGCACGCTGATGGCGACGGCTGCTTGAAGGAGAGCTCTGTGCTGAAGCAGGATAAACCGGCTCTTATCAGCTCACAGATAACAGGATTACCAGCTACAGGAGGTGTGAGTAACCCCAGCCCCCAGCTATGCCTAAGGGGAGACCTAAAAAGACTGGCACTCCAGCCAAACTGACAGACTTCTACCCCCTGGATAGGGATCTCTGCTCACCAAGCAAGATGGCTTCACACTCAGCTTCTTCCCACTCCTCACAGGGAGAAACAGGCTGTTTAAGAGGCTGCACAGCCATTCCTTTGACAGAGGAAACAATGCAAGCTCTGCTGAAAGCGCTGAGGGCTTCCTTGCAGGCTGATCTCAGAGAAATAGTAAGAGAGCTGAAGGAAGAGATCAGGTCTCTAGGGGTTCGCACAGAGCATGTAGAAACTAAGATGGCTGAGTTTGCAACATCACATAACAATCTGATAGATGCTAACACAGCTTTGGAAAAGGAGGTGGAGGCACTAAAGCTTAAAATCAGTGATATAGAGGACAGATCCCGAAGAAATAACCTAAAAATCAGAGGGATTCCCTCATCAGTAGCAGATAAAGACCTCCAGGAATACTTCCACAAGTTTCTGCAGCTTATACTCCCTGGATGGGACACCAGAGACCTGATAGTGGACAGGATTCATAGAGTCCCTAGAGCCAAAGGCATAGATCCAGCTCTGCCTAAAGATGTCCTGGCTAGACTTCATTTCTATAAAACAAAAGAAGCTGTGCTGCACACACTGAGGGGAAATCCAGCCCTGCCAGACACTTTCATGGGACTAAAAATCTTCCCAGATCTTTCTGCTGCAACTCTTAATAAAAGAAGAGAATTTGCCCACCTTTCTAAACTCCTTAGAGATCAAGACATCAAGTACAAGTGGGGTTTTCCGGTGAAGATGATAATTTTCAAAGATGGAGGCACTCACATATGTCATACTCCTTCTCAGCTGGGCAAATTGCTGGATGACTGGGGAATAGCCCACCCACCAAACCCTGGTGGGCAGGAGAATCATAGAGGCCCTCCAGACAGGATTAACCCTGAATGGTCAGTAGCTTAGCTGGGACTCCTTCCTGCTTATGGCACCTGCTGTCCCTGCTCCTGTGACACGGGATGGCACGTAGCCCCCCTGATGTTCTCGCCTATGGCGAGCGGTTATACACCGGGCACCCTATTCGGGGCAAACCGGTGTTGTTGGAATTTTTTTGTTTTTGTTCCTCTTCTCACAAATGTTCCTTAATTTTTTCTGGAAATTTCTCTCAATTCCTTGCTGGTCTAGCCCCTCTCATCCCTGATGGCGTTCCTGGGAATTCAACCCCCCCTGCGGCTCCAATATGAGAATTAAGATATTGTCTATTAATGTGAACGGGCTCAACTCCCCAGCAAAAAGGTCAATGATGTGGAGAGAGGTCAAGGCATCTAACTGTGATATAGCGTGCATTCAGGAGACCCACCTTCTTTCCAGAGATAATAAACGGCTACTTCATCCAAGCTTCCAACACACCTTTTTTGCTAATGACTCAAAAAAAAGAGGAGGAGTGGCCATTTTAATAAAGAACTCAGTGGCCTTTAAATTGATAAATGTCAGTTATGGAGCGGATGGAAGATATATTATTTTGTCTTGTTATATCAACAGCGTCCCTTATACCTTGGCAACGGTCTACTCCCCAAATTCATCACAATTGAACTTTGCTAGGAAATTTTTCCAAGCATTCAAAGATACTGCCACAGGGGCGGAAATCATCTGTGGAGACTTTAATATACCTGTAATACGCTCCATGGATTGCTCCAACACCTGCATCCCACATGCTAAGGAACTTAAGCATCCCATCAATGAATTCCATTTTCATGACATCTGGAGATATTTGCACGCATCAGAAAGAGACTATACGTTCTTCTCTTCCAGGCACCGCTCATACAGTAGAATTGATTTTTTTTTGGTCGACAGCAAATCTATAAGTAATTGTGTGGCAGCTGATATTGGTTTAATTACTTGGACAGATCATGCGCCGATCTCTTTGTCTGTTCAGGGTAGCTTTAATGTTCAAAATTCCCCTAGGTGGAGACTGAATACCAGCTTGCTTGGTAGGCAGAAGGTACATGATGAAGTAGAGTCAGTGTTAACAGAATATTTTAAACTTAATAATAATGGGGAAATTTCTGACGAGACCCTGTGGGCTGCTCATAAAGCCGTAGTCAGAGGGCAGCTCATAAAAATAGCCTCCATCCAAAAACGGAAAAAAGACGCAGATATTAAATATATATTAACCCGTATTCATCACCTTGAATCCCTGAATAAAGCCAAAGCATCCCCTAACTTGACTAAAGAAATTGTAACCCATAGATTCCAACTAAGATCCCTACTCCTGCAAAAATACGAACATAATCTTAAAAAAAATAGATCGACATTTTATGCTATGGGGGATAGAGCGGGGTCCTTATTGGCAAGAAGGACGAAAAAACGTGAGATCCAATCTAAAATAGAATTCCTGAGGGACCCGAACGGAACAATCACTAGACATCCCATTGAAATAGCAGAAGCATTTGCGAAATACTATGAGGCCCTGTATAATCTAAAATATGATTCCAATACGTCACAGCCGACTCAAGTGGATATACAGGGTTTCCTAGACACCCTGGATCTTCCCCGGGTCTCAGATGAGCAATTAGAGGAACTTAATCTTCCCTTTACTACACATGAAATCCTAGGTGCCATCAAAATGACTAAGTCTAACTCTGCCCCGGGCCCCGATGGGCTGCCATACGAATATTACAAACAATTTACATCCACTCTGTCCCCCTTTATGTCAAAAACCTTCAATTTTTGGCAAAATAAAGGGTCAATTTCTCCAGACAACTTAGAAGCGATAATTATCACGCTACCAAAGCCAGGGAAACCTGCAGACACCCCGGGTAATTTTAGGCCCATCTCACTCCTAAATTGTGATGTTAAAATTTATGCCAAACTAGTGGCAGATAGACTTCACAAAGTGATCCCGACCTTAGTGGCTCCAGACCAAGTTGGGTTTGTGACAGGGAGGCAATCTAAGGATGGCACCAGACGGATGCTTGACTTGATTGGACTGGTGGAGATATCGGGTGAACCCAGTGCATTCCTGTCTCTTGATGCTGAAAAAGCCTTTGACAGGGTGCACTGGGGATACCTGGAGAGAGTTCTAACAAAATTCGGGTTCTTGGGGAACATCAAGTCATCCATTCTAGCCCTCTACTCTTACCCAAATGCGTCAGTGTTGGCATCGGGGTTTCTGTCATCTAAATTTCAAATAAGTAATGGCACCCGCCAGGGGTGTCCATTGTCTCCCGCTATTTTTGCTTTAGTGGTAGAACCTCTGGCGGAAGCTATACGAAAAAACATAGCCATTTCTGGTATAAGAGTTGGGGAATTTGAACATAAACTTGGTTTATACGCAGACGATGTGATAATTTCCTGTTCTAACCTTGCAGTGTCGATTCCAGCAGTGGTGAACACATTATCAAACTTTTCTAAAGTGTCGTATTATAAGCTTAATGCGGCAAAGTCTTTGATACTGCCGTTTAATGTACCGGCGGAGGCCAGGAGTGCGCTGGAGGGGGCCTTTCAATTCAAATGGTGCGACAGGGGGATACCTTATTTGGGTATTAAGCTGACACCATCGCAGATGTTAATTAAAGAAAATTTGGAACCTCTGATCCAAAATTTAGAAAAGGAATTGGGAAGATATGAAAAAATATCATTGTCCTGGATGGCCAGGATACAGTCCTTTAAAATGGTTTTCTTACCCAAAATATTGTATGTGCTCAGATGCCTTCCCATCAAAATTTCTCACAAAACCCTGATGAAACTTCAATCGTTGACTAACAAATTTGTCTGGGGTAATAAAAGGGCTAGGGTCGCAGGTAAAGTGTTATACCCCCCATATGACTTAGGGGGATTGGGCACCCCAAACATAACGGCATATTATAAAGCCTTACTAATTGAATCACTAAAGGAATGGTGGCGTCCAGGTAATTCACATAGATGGGCTCAGATTGAAAATTTCCTGTCCCGCCAGGGCTCGGTCAGAAGAATGATGGAAGCAGAATATTTGAGCCGTTCACGGTTCTCCCCGTGTGTTCCCACCATGTCAGCCTCCCTGGAGGTCTGGCGAAATGACTTGATTCATAAGATTCAGATTCCTCTTTCAGAGATTTCCCTCAAGTCGTTGGAATCTCAAATCCCCTTTTTGAATCTGGCCAGGTGGGAGGGATCGGGCATTACAGTGCTGGCGGATCTATACTCTGATTTGGGTGTTAACCCCTTTAATGAAATAGTACGGAAACACCCCTCTTTAAAGGGCTGTTTCTATCAACACATCCAAATTAGTCATTTTCTGGCCTCTAAATTTCCTCCAAAGTCAAAGCCTCTGTTACCTACAAGAAAAGCTTTGGTATTTAAAAAGATAATTAAATCCAAAGGTATCTCCTCGACATACAAATGGCTCAATAACCCCCCCGAAGAGCAAAAATCTCCTTATATGAATAAATGGGACGTGGAGTTGAGTGTCTCTACCTCACCTTCAAACTGGCACTCGGCATCAGCAAATATCCAAAAATATTCCAAGTGTATAAATCATCTGGAGCAACTGAAAAAAGTACACCTGCGATGGTATCGGTCCCCAGCCAACTTAGCACAGTTCCTCCCAAATTATTCGCCACATTGTTGGAAGGGCTGCCTCCAAAGGGGTACTCTTGGTCACTGCTGGTGGGCGTGTCCCAAGGTTTTCTCGTTCTGGTTGGAGGTGTTTGGCCTGATGGGTGAGCTGACAGGCAATCGTATTAATCCGAATCCGGCTCTGGCAGTGCTAAACGTGGGTATAGAGGAGTTCTCTTGGGAATCCAGGGGTTTATTAGTTCACATTCTAGTAGCTGCCAGATATTGCATAAGTTTGCACTGGAAATCCCCAAAGACGCCTACATTAGTTGAACTATATAACCGAATTAATCTCCAATGCCAATACGAGTTCTGTCTGGCTCACTCCATCCGCGCCAAAAACAAAATACTTCAGATTTGGGACACGTGGTTAAACTCTGTATATGCATCCCCTGTCAGGCATCTGTTTCCAGGGCAAACTGTTGATAATTAAAAAAACGGGTCAAATAGGCTCAAAGTGTGTGTTACGCAGGGAGTTCACCCATACCACATGTCAATAGTCAAGGTGTTTAAATCTCTGTTGTTGTTACTGCTCGGGCTGCCCCAAAACGCCATCCAATTCCCTCCCTCCCCCCTCCCCCTCCCTGGTTGCCTCCTTGCAACCATCCATGGTTCTCCCCCTCTCCCCCACCTCTCTCTCCCCTCCCTTTTCTTATCTTCCTTTCTTACTCTCTGGTTCTGGTTGTTTGGATCCCTCATTTTGAGGATTAAAGAGTAAATTGGTAGGTTGATTCTATACGTATTGGGTATTGATTAACCTAAAAAAGTTGCAACTTGCATCAGACATGATTGGTGGTGGTGTGACAGGAAATGTGAATCATAATCAAAGGTGACACTACCACATGTTACAGCGTTGTTTTCTTTGTGTATTATTGCCAATGATACCTGAATTTCTCCTTTTTTTTGTAATGAAACTTCCTACAATAAAAATTGATTGGATTAAAAAAAAAAAAGATAATAAAAATATTCCATCCAAGCAAGACAAAAATAAAGAGGCAAGACAGAGGAGCTGTTTCCTACGCGTTTCAACCTGAATAGGTCTTAATCATGGAAATCATTTTCCATGATTAAGACCTATTCAGGTTGAAACGCGTAGGAAACAGCTCCTCTGTCTTGCCCCTTTATTTTTGTCTTGTTTGGATGGAATATTTTTATTATCAATAAAGAATCTGTTTTTTAAAAAAATTCTACTTTCTCCTGGAGTTGCTGGAATTTCTCCTTTTCTTCATACATAATATTAGTCCCTAATGTTACAGAGAGGGAAGCAACATAATATTAGTCCCTACGGTAATATTATAGAGAGGGAACCAACATAATATTAGTCCCTAATGTTACAGAGAGGGAAGCAACATAATTTTAGTCTCTAATGATACTGTTGATCGGTGTAGATAATTTCTGGCCAGAGAAAGTACAGTGGAAAATAAACTTTGATGTAGGGTCTAATTGTGATTGTAATTTGGTGCTATTTCTATATATTACAAGTAATATTAATACCATTTTATGAACGTTCTGGAATTTCTCTCCCCACAGCGTCTTAGTCATAGTCAGACATGTCTGATCGCTCCAGCTGTAAACTCTCTTTTTTGAGTTTCACATCTTGTGTTTGTTCTACAGGTCAGCACAGAAGTCTGGGGACGAACATCTCCAAAGTTCAGAGTCTGAAACTAGACATCAGCATCTGGAGTAACGAGATTGTGCAGGTGCGAGACGCCTCTAATAAGAAGCTGTGAATCATCTGCGGGGTCTTCTGGAGCCCGATCTGCTGCTCACCTTGTTAAAATGGCCTCAGACAATTTCTTGCAGGATTTACTTGTGATGTTATTAATCCATAACTGCATCTCATAAGTTTAAAGTCTTTAATTAGTGCTTAAATTTGGTGTCAACAATGCAACTGAGTCTCGAAATACCACAAATGATAATATTCCTCCTTTATCTTCAAGGAACTCAGACTAAATATCACAAATGTGCACAAAGCTTTAGCACCATATCTATAACATATGTGCAACACACACGTACCCCAGATGCCAATATGGGAGGCTTTTTTTAATTAACCAGTATCACAATATAAAGCAAAGATCTGAAGAAATCTACGAAATGCCCTCAATAGTCCTTAAGTTCTAAGTATGATTGGACTAAATCCATCTTTATAATTAAAAATGTTTGTTAACATTTGCAGCTATTTATTATCCTGGGGAACGATCGAGCCAATCGCTTCTGGGCAGCACGTGTGCCGCCATCAGAGGTTCTTCATCCAGATGACTGCATAGAACAAAGACGAGACTTCATCGCGTACAAGTACCGTGATGGGAAGTACAGAAGTCCTCACCCTCATTACAGCACACAGGAGGAGATACTCAAGGTATTTGTCACATGAGTTAAAGGTTGTCCACATTGAAAATATAAATGGCTGTGGAGGAATGGCAAAGGAGACAAAGCCTATGGGGCCTCCGAATATTGGAGACCTCCATATGAAGTTAATAGTGGAACGGATTATTTTCCTTTCCACTGTAAGAGTTTATTAAGAAAGCCAATATGCTGTAAGATCATCCCTTTAGACAAGGGGAGCACAACCCTTTGTGGCCACATTGTCAGAATGTACCACGCCCAGGCTTGTCAACCTATCAGTCCATTCATGCTGCCCTAAAGACAAGCAGCATGAATCATAGCCTGACTGCACGATTGCATGTATGTGTTTCTCTGGAACACTTTGACATTTCAGAGAAAAAATAGTTACATACAGTACTGACCAATAGTTTGGACACACCTTCTCATCTCTAGAACAACTGTTAAGAGGAGACTTTGTGCAGCAGGCCTTCATGGTAAAATAGCTGCTAGGAAACCACTGCTAAGGACAGGCAACAAGCAGAAGAGACTTGTTTGGGCTAAAGAACACAAGGAATGGACATTAGACCAGTAGAAATCTGTGCTTTGGTCTGATGAGTCCAAATTTGAGATCTTTGGATCCAACCACCGTGTCTTTGTAGAAAAGGTGAACGGTTGGACTCTACATGGCTGGTTCCCACCGTGAAGCATGGAGGAGGAGGTGTGATGGTGTGGGGGTGCTTTGATGGTGACACTGTTGGGGATTTATTCAAAATTGAAGGCATACAGAACCAGCATAGCTACCACAGTATCTTGCAGCGACATGCTATTCCATCCGGTTTGCGTTTAGTTGGACCATCATTTATTTTTCAACAGGACAATGACCCCAAACACACCTCCAGGCTGTGTAAGGGCTATTTGACTAAGAAGGAGAGTGATGGGGTGCTACGCTTGATGACCTGGCCTCCACAGTCACTAGATCTGAGCCCAATCGAGATGGTTTGGGGTGAGCTGGACCGCAGAGTGAAGGCAAAAGGGCCAACAAGTGCTAAGCATCTCTGGGAACTCCTTCAAGACTGTTGGAAAGCCATTTCCGGTGACTACCTCTTGAAGCTCATCAAGAGAATGCCAAGAGTGTGAAAAGCAGTAATCAAAGCAAAAGGTGGCCACTTTGAAGAACCTAGAATATAAGACACATTTTCAGTTGTTTCACACTTTTTTAAGTATTTCATTCCACATGTTTTAATTCATAGTTCTGATGCCTTCAATGTGAATCTACAATTTTCAGAGTCCTGAAAAGAAAGAAAACTCTTTGAATGAGAAGGTGTGTCCAAACTTTTAGTCTGTACTGTATCTACAGATCTGTCTACTACCTAGAGCAGTGTGGTGAAAAGCCAGGGGCGACGCTGGACTTGTCTCATTTCTGACAATAGTTCCCGGCTAGATCTTTACAATATTTTTTATATAAAACACTGTAGCATTTCATAGAAATAGGCTATGTGCCCACGGGACTCTGTATCTGCGGATTTTTCTGCATCAAAATCCGCAGCTTTCCCCCAGAATCCGCACCTTTTCATAGGTGCGGGTTTTGTGCGGATTTGACGCGGATTTGATGCGGATTTGACGCGGATTTTGTTGCGGATTTTGCGATTTTTTTTTTCAATTTCAATTGAATAGGCAAAATCCGCACGAAAATCCGCAACAATAATTGACATGCTGCAGATTTTTCCGTACGAAAATCCGCATGATTTCCGCTGCGGAAAAATCCGCAGCGTGGGCACAGCATTTCCCAAATGCCATAGAAATGGCTGGGGAGTAGCTGTGCTGCAGATTTCTGAAAAATCCGTGAGAAATCCGCGGCAAAATCCGCGCATTTTCCGCAGCGTGGGCACATAGCCTTATATATAGTCTGCAGACTGGCTCTGATTCATGCTGCTTGTGGTTTAGGCAGTATGAATTAGCTGACAGGTTCCCTTTAATTCATCTAAGACCTTTATGGCATATTGAAAGTATTTATAGGTCCAACTTTCATTTATCTATTACAAGAATGAGGGTTACTTTTTCATTACTTAACAGAAAAAGGAACTATGTATACCACTATCTCCAGTTAAAGTGAACCAGTCAGCTAATACATGCCACCCAGTCCATGGGCAGCATGTATCAGACACTGACTGTATGATCTCAGTATGTTTGACTCTCAGCGCTGCAGGGTGTTTCAAAGAAAAACATACTTTAACCCTAGAATGCGCAACCATAGAAATCTACATAGAGAACAAGTAACCTAGCAGGCCTGCGAGGCCCCAGGTATGCGTTGTAGGGTTAAAAGCCACCGTGGACCAAGCCACGCTACAGACTAGTTGGACAGGCGGATCCCCAGAGGCTTCTCTCCTCCCACAGCTGGGGAGTAACAGGTCTCTCTCCGCATGAGCATTTGTTTGCTGACGTGATTTTTATGTCACGAGGTGGCAGTTGTGGGTGAAGGATTGACTCTGGACGCCCTGTCATGCTACATGAAGTACTGGGCTTGTGTTGTGTGGGCTGTATGCCCGCGCCATGACCAGATGACGACTCAGGAGACCACCAGTCTGTTTTAAACAATTCTTTTACTTACTTGAGAAAGGGGGCACATATTTTCCAGCACGTTAGAATTTTACAAGTCATTTTCAAACAGTCTCAATTCCCATTGGGTAGCTTTCATTCCTACTGGTCCCGTGAGTCTCAGCGCAACCTAGTCCACCACAAAAGTAGAGTTTTCAACAGTCACTTCCCTTTCTATGGCTACGTCTCTTCTCCTTGTAGTGGAGGGTGTACAAGGGTTTTGGCACTATGGCTGAGCAGAGACTATACTCTTCAGATGCTTGGTGGATATTCCACCAGGGTAAGCTGACTACATTCACATGCCAGTTGGGATTAACCCATTACCTTGATGGTTAGGGACCACTACAGTTCCTTCAGTCTGGGGCCGCTCCATTTGACCATCGGTCTGTAGCCTCACTATTGTTTATGCTCAATGTTGCAGCCAACACCCGAGGATCCCACTATTTCATGGATGGTTACTTTTTCTTTTCATTGCTTTAGTGTCATACATAGGTCAAGGGACCCATGCTCATGATGTGGCCACACAGTCAACCATTAGTGCTTGCGCATTCTTATACCCACACTTTGAGCCACTTTTCTTCTCTAACATGATGGTTATCAGCCACCACACATGATAAGCATGGCCATATGGGTGCCACAAAAGGCATCGAGGGCCACAAATTGAACAATTCTAATACAGATGAGCCTAGACAATAGGGTGTCATCAGAACATCTTTAGTCTTAAGGTGATTACATGCCAACTTTGGTCACAACACAGGTCGTATGGCCATAGATCACTGTATGCCGCTGCTATATCACAAAAAGTGACTGGCATTGCATATCGTCCCACAAGGTATTGTGACAAATAAGCTGCAAAAAGGCAGAACTGGTTGAAATTTTTGCAACTTGCTTTTCATGGTACTATATTAGTCACAATGTGACCCTTTCCACTTTCACTATGCTGCAATATACCAGAAGCACAAAGCAATCTTTGGCTGCAAGATGTGTTGTTGCCATATATCCTCTGCCTTTTGGTGACTTCTCCATGTTGTGCTATCTTCCAGGTGCTATGTACTGCCGTCTCAGGACCTAACCTGCTGAAGACAGTGATGCAGTTCTTCTCTGATGCTGAATCCATTGCTGATCCCACTGACAGCTCCACCTTCGCCCTGCAATCAGCTGAGAACTGGAGGGCGAGCAGCTCCAGCATAAATGGTAATGACTTCAGAGCTGCGCTCTCACTTCCTGTGAACGTTCAGTAAAGTATGCCGCCAAAGGCAATGTCAGCATAAACTGGTATTGCTATTTACAATGTGAAGTCTGTGGGTTCTTCCTCTTCTGCAAAAAGAAAGTCAAACTAAAGAATATAGCAGAGAATTTCATCAGTAGCACTTCTCTATTATGATGATCACCATTTTCAAGATCTGTGCTTACGGCCATTATTCACACAGTCACATATTGTAAACATCATAAAGGATGCAAATTACAAAAAAGCTAAACTTTGGCACTGCTCACACGCAAGTGTACCTCATAGCGCTCACCCCTACACGGCAGAATGTACGTGGTGCTGTACTTCAGCCAGTATCTGGTAACGCCAACAAAGGAAGCAAAATGTTGGACGTGGCACTCCCCACCCATCAAAATAGAAATTTATTGCAAAGTCAAAGGAAGCAAAAAGTTGGATGTGGCACTCACCACCCATAAAAAATAGAAATTTATTGAAAAGCCAATGGAGCTTCAAGAATCATGTTTTATGGATCTCCAGCTGGCCATCACACAAGACCATCTGGCTACCAGCAGCTCCATCTCTAAATACTTCAGCACCAGTGATTATGTCACGGTTCTGCCTACCCGTCCACATGGCTAGGGGGCGGAGCCTTCTCCCGAGCCTTACTTCCGGAGCTTGGATGCTTTAAAAACTGACATTTCAAGTGAACCAGCGCCGGCTATAAGCTTAGTGCTGCTTTGCCTGTGATTGCTGGTCCTGTAAGTGTTATCCTGATCCGTCTGTGCCTGTGCCCCCGTGCCCTGTCTGTGTTTCGTCCCCTAGTCGTTCCCCCATTCCTCTGTCCCTTCTCCCACCTCCCTACTCGGTTGCTTCCTCTGGTACTGACCTCGGCCTGACCTCGACTCCGCTTCTGCTTTTTCCTCCGGTCCTCCTTCTGCCCGTACTGTGTTTGACCCAGCCTGCCTGACCATTCCTAGCTCACCCCGCAGCTCTGCTCCCCAGCTGTGCTGTGAGCCAGTGTACGAGCACACACTGTGTATCTACTTCCTGGTTCTTGTTGCTCTGTGTAGTGTCTTCTGCTGCAGAGCTCCGGCTCCCCCTGGTGGCAGCTTGACAGATTAGTTTTTTAGTTTTATGTGCTTTATGGGTGGTGAGTGCCACTTCTATTTTTTGCTTCCTGAAGGTTTTCTGATCACAGAAAACTATTTCTACCAAAATATCAAAAGTACATGTCCTTATAGGTGGCCTGACAGCTCATTTATGAGAGCGTATACTGTGTACTGTATATTATATTATCATCAGACTCTTTTGATTTCATGGCCATAGAAGGGAAAATCAACATGGCTTATAAATTCGCCTTTATATGATTCCTCCAAAAACAAGAGCTCATTGTAGTAGTCTACGTGCTACTAACAGGGGGTTGTCCCATGGCATGTGACCCACTTGAATACTCCATAGTTGTAACTGTACTAAATCCTTTCCATCTGATTCATAAAAAAATGACTCATATCCCACATTACCATGAGAAATGAGCAACGCTTACTATTATAATATAAACATAAAATACAAAAAACATCCTGCATCACTTCATTGGCCGTAATTTCATGAAAAGCTTACAGTGAACACATAGTGCTTAATTCATTATTGCCTTTGTTCCTTTTTGGTATTTTTCCTTTATGCCTTTTTCTTCTTTACATTTGCACCTTTTCTAAAGTCTATTTTATGTTATGGTTTTTTTTTATGTTCAGCATTGTGGATGGGTTTTGGGTTTCCAGATGTTTTCGTCTGATTTTTTTAAAAGCGGCAAAACGTTTGTGCAAGTTTCCGCTAGTTTCCCCCTAGAGTGATATTATGTATGTTTTGAAACTTTTGAGCAAATTTTTCAATTCTTTAGCGGAATATTTGACTTTTTGCTCTAAAAAGGTTTTAAAAAAATAATTAAAAGTCAAAATAAAAAGCCTTTCAGACTGCAGAATTCGGGAACCACACGCGCCTTTTTGAAGAATTTGGCATAAAATAAACCAACAATGAAAAAAAGTGACGCAAATAATGAATTAAATCCTACATTCTGTTTTATCTAAATATAGGGTGGGCCATATATATGGATACACCTAAATAAAATGGGGATGGTTGGTGATATCAACTTCCTGTTTGTCGCCCATTCGTTTATGGGAGGGGGAAACTTTTCAAGATGGGTGGTGACCATGGCGGGTATTTTGAAGTTGGCCATTTTGGATCCAACTTTATTTTTTTAATGGGAAGAGGGTCATGTAACACATCAAACTTATTGAGAATTTCACAAGAAAAACAATGATGTGCTTGGTTTTAATGTAACTTTATTCATTCATTAGTTATTTACAATTTTATGATCGCTTACAAAATGCATTCAAAGTGCTGGCCAGTATGTTGGATTGTCAATGCAACTCTCTTCTCCCACTCTTGACACACTGATAGCAACATCACAGAAGAAATGCTAGCACAGGCTTCCAGTACCCGTTGTTTATGCACTGAAGATGGCACGTTGCTTGAGTTTTTCCAGCAAGATAGTGCACCACCACATCATGGTTGTCAAGTCCGAGCATTCTTATATGAACAGTGACCTGGAAAGTGGATTGGTTGTCGTAAGCCAGTTGAATGGCCACCAAGTTTTCCTGATCATGACCCCCTTAGGCTTTTATCTTTGGGGTCATCTGAAGGCAGTTGTCTATGCTGTGAAGATACAAGATGTGCAGCATCTGGAACGGATACTGGAAGCCTGTGCTAGCATTTCTTCAGCGGTGTTGCTATCAGTGTGTCAAGAGTGGGAGAAGAGGGTTGCTTTGACAATCCAACACAATGGATGAATACATTTTATAAATGGTCATAAAATTGTAAATATCTAATGAACAAATAACGTTACATTAAAACCAAGCACACCATTGTTTTTCTTGTGAAATTCTCAAGACATTTGATGTGTAACATGACACTCTTTCCATTGGAAAAAATAAAGTTGGATCTAAAATGGCCAACTTGAACATAGCCGCCATGGTCACCAGCCATCTTGAAAAGTTTCCCCCCTCCCATATACTAATGAGCCACAAACAGGAAGTTGATATCACCAACCATTCCCATTTTATTTAGGTGTATCCATATAAATAGCCCACCCTGTAGAGTGGGGTGCCAATCGAAAAAATTGTATATGTCCTCCAAATAGGACCTAATTCCTTAAAACTTTTTTGCCAGATTTCTGATGAGAAAAGCTTGAAAAGTGATAAAATCTTTGTGTTACCTAGGGTTGCAAATTTTTTTTGCAGCTTTTCGCATTTTCATGCCAACTTTACCCAAATCCAACAAAGTGGGCAATACTGGGGCATGATGGGGGTGGCATTCTCTATTGGTAAGGAGGGAGTAGAGTAAGGATTGTGGCTTGGCTCACATGGTGGCGTATGCCAATTTGCGACTTGCCTGATCCACTAAGAGGCTATGTAATTTGTTTAATCCTAGCTCAGTTGCATCCATCACTCAGTGATGGAGTTCATGATGACAATAGTACAACACAGTACAGATTGTCTGCAGTGGTCACATGCTGGCTGCATGTAAACAAAAACTGGGAGCACCACAGCAGAGTTATCATCAGATCACACACAGAGAGATCAAATAATGCCTCTGTTTCGACCTTAATTATATTAAAGGGTATCTCTCATCGGGATAAACCCTCCTATGCCATCCATATGGGGATGCAGATCATAGAAAGTTGAATGAAATGAACCCTTTGGTCACCTCTGACCATAGATTGTGTCTGGTATTGCAGTTTCGTTCCATTCACTTTAATGGGGTGAAGTTTTAATACCAGACAAAGCCTGAAGTTACAGGTGGCACTGTTTATGAAACAAAACAGCCGTGTCCTGATGGACAATCCCTTTAAGTATCCAGGCCTTGCTATACGTGCAATGTGTACAGAGTTCAAACTTCTGCCAAACTTGTTCTAAACGTGTTGGGTTGTCCACTTTGATCCGGATATTAAGGCCACGTTCACACGATCAATATTCTGTCAGTATTTTACATCAGTATGTGAAAGTCAAAACCGGGAGTGGAGCAATCAGAGGAAAAGTATAATAGAAAAACTTCTGTATTGTTGACCCACTCCTGGTTTTAGCTACAAATACTGATGTGAAATACTGACCGAATACTGAACATGTGGACGTGGCCTAAATATCAGATCGGTAGCAGTGTGATACCCGGCACTCTCACCAATCAGCTGTTTTCCTGTTACGATGGGGCCATATATACAGCTCCATACAATGTTTAATGACCTCGCGTACTGCAGTTTAGCTCCTGTTCACATGAATCAGCTGTAAAAATAATTGTAAATATGTCACACTTTTTACTGTTCCAGTGGAGGGGATGTCACCGGATGACGACAACCACGCGAGAGTCTACGATGAGATCATGCAACCTGTGGCGCATTCTGGGTACTTGAACAAAGCCGCTGTTGTGAGCAAAACGGTCACATCAAAGAAGATGAAGGATGGTAAAAACCATTATTATTTGTTTTCTATACCAGTCCAATATATGGATAATAATGAGAAATGACCCCAAATCTGATATAAAGTGGTTCTCCAAGACTCGTCAACAATTTAGAACATCTCTGTTAATAAATGTGGTCATGCTCACGTACGTCTACCCATGTAACCCACCTAGAAGAACTGGTGTGGCTTAATATGCTGTTATTGTAGCACTTGAATATAGTTTTTTGAGGAGTTTTTAGAGCAGGTCGACTTAAAAAAATGCTAATAAAAATTCTCAAAAAACTCTTGATAGATTCTTCCAATTCATGTCTAATGTAAAACCACTTTGTTTTTCATATGTTCAGTCTTTTGAGTGACTTTTTTCCACTTCAGGTTTTTTGAAACTGCTAGGTGGGAAAAATGGAGATTGGAGTGACCCCTTGAAGTATCTCCTGATGGAATATGCCCAATCCAAAGGCTGCAAAAAAAAAAAAAAAGCAGGAAAACACTACTCCAAAATGCTTCAAAAACTCTTCAAAAAGATCAGGAAATGAAAAACTCCTCCAAAAACTCCCCAAAAGCAGCACTTCTTGACGCAGAACACTCATCATTTTGAAATCCTCCCAAAATCTCTCGCCTCCATTCATCAAAAAGAGAAATATGACACTTTGAAAAGTGGCTAAATTTTTGCACAATGTGAGGTTGCACAAAAATTTCACTAACTGCAATGTTTCCTATACCACAAACCTTACTCCTGTTCCTGAGTGGAGAAAGATCTGTTGCGAGGCATGCCACTTTTAAGACGCGCCTGATTCATTAAGAGGCGTGTACATCTTAATGAATCCTGCATCTCTCACTCCAACACATCTTGTCGTTAAGGGTACGCTCACACGAACGTATGACTCAGACGAGTGCAATGCGAGAAAATCTCGCATTACACTTGGACCAATGTTATTTAATGATGGAGAACAGATGATCAACTTTTTTCTCATCTAGATTCCGGATGAGCGAAAAGTCACAGCATGCTGTGATTGCGATTATCAGTGAGAGACGTGTCATTCGCACCCAGACAAGTCTATGGGTGCGAGTGAAACATCGGACTGCACTCCGATGAAATCCGAGCGCAGTGCGATAATCGTATCAGCTGATAATGGAGGAAATGGGGAGATTAATCCCCCCCCTTCTACACAGTTCTCACCCCCTCTCTGTGCAGCTGTGATCCAATCGCAGGATCAGATCACAGTTGCATGACTCTCGGCTTACGCTGGCAGCACAGCGGGAGCCGAGGGTCTTTAGCATATCGCATTTGATGCATTCGGATCGGATGCCATACGATCGTGTGAATCCAGCCTAAGAATGGCCTGAACAATGCCGGTCTTGTTGAATCAGAGCCTCTGTATGCACTAAGCCTAAGGGCTTTTTCACACCACTGTATACATCGGACCAGTGCTATCCAATTTTTCATCTGATAGCACTCAGACCAATGTTATTCAATGGGGCAGAATCTGTCAGTGGAAAAAAATCGCACCATCTGAAATCGGATGCCACTCACTCATTCAAATGTATGGGTGCGTGGAAAACATTGAACTCCACTCAGATGACATTCGAGTGCGATTTCCAAGGACTCACGGAATGGAGACAATGGGGAACTTGTGTTCTTCATCACTTGTGCTATGATTCTCTCTATGCTGACATTATTGTTGTGGGGGTGGCAGGGGGCCATAGTCGTGGGCATAGGTGAGCCCCTGTTTCCAGGCAGCGTCTCTCTTCGGTGCGGCACTCCTGCCACCTCCACAGAGCAACCAGGGACACCGCAGCTTCTCCTCCTCAAGACAAATTCAGACACAAAGTCCAGGATAATGCTTAACACTTCTTTCCTGAATAACTCACACAGTTTCTGTGGAGCACATCCGCTGCGGGCACATGACGTGAACGTTACACGCATGTTTTGGTTTGGTTTCATTTCACATTTCCCTGCACACTGCTTCTGTTAATAAAAAATGAGCACGGCACAAAGCGGATTTACTGCACTCATAAAGGTCTGTTGTCATTACAAATCTTAATATGTAATAATACATTAATCTTAACATGTCGTATGTGAAAGTGTATTTTATTTTTTGTACTTAGAATTTCACAAGCAGTGGTGTGTCCTGGAAAGATCCTTCAAATTTTATGAAAATGACAAGAGCTCAGAACAAATTGGAAGAATTGATCCATGTGAAGTTGTCTGCCTGGGGGTAAATAGGACGGACACACTGAACAGTCCATCAGCTGTAGAAAGGTATGATCTAGGTATACTATGTGTGAACTGGTCCACCTTAATGAACCTACCTTAATCCTGCTTTACACGCTGCAATATATCTTACAATGTGTCGGCGGGGTCACGTCGTAAGTGACGCACATCCGACATTGTAAGTACATTGCAGTGTGTGACAGGTACGTGCGATTGCGATTGAACGGTAAAACGTTCATCACATACACATCGTACCTTTCTCTAGAATTGCACGTCAGATTGTTCATCGTACCCGGGGTAGCACACATTGCAGCGTGTGACACCCCGGGAACGATGAACAGATCTAACCTGTGTCCTGCGGCTCCCAGCCGGTAATGCGGAAGGAAGGAGGTGGGCGGGATGTTTACGTCCCGCTCAGCTCCGCCCCTCCACTTCTATTGGCCGGCTGCCGCGTGACGTCGATGTGACGCCGAACGTCCCTCCTACTCCAGGAGGGTGGACGTTCGCCGCCCACATCGAGGTCGTATGGAAGGTAAGTAGGGTACGTGTGACGGGGGTTAATCGTTTGTGCGGCACGTTCAACAAATTGAACGTGCCGCACATACGATGGGGGTGTTGCAAATCGCATACGATATGGTATGCGAAATTGCAACGTGTAAAGCAGGCTTTACTGTTAGGGCTCGCTCACATTAGTGTTTAAGACCTCTTTCACACATCCATGTTTTCGGCACATGTGACGTACGCTCCTGACATAGTTTTCCGTATATTTTTTTAAGCTTTTTGGTCTTTAAAGAGGTTGTCCAGTTTCAACAACTTATCCCCATATCCACAGATAACTTGCTGATTAGTGGGTGTCTGATGGCTGAGACCTGTATCACTCGAGAGAACAGGGAATTTTTATCAAGGCACTTTTACCCTTGATAGGGCAACAGGTAGGACACCCGTTGTGCTCCATTCATTCTCAATGGGGCTGCCAGAAAAAGAGCGCAACGCTCGTCAGTCACATAGGGAATGAATGGTGCGGTCATCGAGAGAGCGCTCTTCCATTTCATTCTAACAGGATAAAAGTTCCCCATTCTCCCGTTCAATGTGAGTCTCAGCAGTCAGACACCCACCAATCATCAAGTTTTCTGATAACTTGCTTTCACTGAACAATTCCTTTAAACTGGCTGTCCAGGAATAAATAACTTGACTGTATATGGTATAGATTAGTGATGGGCAGTCCGGCTATTTTTGGTGATAGAACCTCCCTTGGCTCCGCTCACCAAAAACAGTCGTATTTTTTGGATCCTAAACGGATCTCTATTAAATCTATGTTCACCTCAGGTGAACACATACTTAAGATGACGTTACCGCTGCCGAAACTCCACCCATTTGCAACGGGCCAATTAAATTGATAAGTGGGTGGGGTTTTGTTCAGGTGGGTTGGGTTTAATCCGCCTGAGTTTTATGCCCAGTAAGAGCCATTAAGAAAATTTAGTCTTTCTCACTGGGTTGCCGGCTCCCGTCTTTCACAGAAGGGAGCCGGCTCTTTGTCTTGGATCAGTCGCCACCGAGCCATCACTAATAGAGATCTCTAGGTCAGAGCCATGGAGCCTCCTACTGCAGTTACTCACAGGCTCCTTTCCTGACAAGTTTCTGTCTGTGTAATATGATGGCGACCATTACTATTATGATCACCTCCTTAGACAAAATGAATGTGATTTGCTACTTAAAAATATTTAGGAATTTAATTATAATGATATTTTATTTTTTTTCTATTCTTAAAAGGGTTTTCCCACAAACAATGTTCATTTTAAAGTTGATTTTAATCAATTGATCTTAGAATAATAATAATTTATACAATTGGATTTAATTAAAAAAAAAAATTCTGTGCTGAGATAATCTTATATATGTGCCCCTGCTATGTACTGTGTAATGGCCGTGTCTGACCATACAGGGACATTGTCTGATCATACCACATCTAATGGGTTGTGGAGGACTCAAGAGAGAGTGTACAAACATTATAGCACAGGATCACAAATTATTCTTTCTGTGAGGTAAAATATTTTTTAAAGACAGTCAGGGAGATGCTTTACCCCAAAAAAGAATCAGATATGATCTCATGCTGTGCTGTCTGTATACTCTTTGTGTCCTCCTCTGCCCAGGAGCTGTGGTATGATCAGACCATGTGCCTGTACGGTCAGACACAGCCATTACACAGTATATAGCAGGGGCTCATATATAAGATTATCTCAGAACAGGAACATTTTTTTTAAACACATCCAATTGTGGAAATTATTATTTTTATAAGATCTATTAATTAAAATCAACTTTACAAATTAACTTTATTCGTGGGAAAACCTCCTAAAGGACATAGAAATGATAAAATTATTACATACAAAAAGATAACTTTTTTGGAAATTATTTTAAGCAATCAGGACAGCAAATCAACATTATTACATGCTGTGATAAATAGACACATAGATATGACTATACGATACCTCTCACATACACTGGTTTCATGTTTTAGGTTTCGTTTTACATTTGAGATTTTCCTGACGTCAGAAAAAGTTCACCAGTTTGGAACGGACGCTGCTGAGACCCTCCAGACCTGGACCAACGCGATCGGGAAGGTGAGCGGATCAGTTCAGCATCACAGCCATTTGGTCTCATTCAGATGTCAGTTATTTTGGATCAGATTTTTATCAGTGTTCGGACGTTGCGTTCACTTTTGCTATAAGTGATTTTCTCTTAGGCCATAAAATAACATTCTCCTACTCATTCCAATGTTAAAACCAGATGGTGTATGGATGCCATCTGTGTGCTGTCCATGATTTTCACTGTCCCATGGACGTGTATGGGTATTTTCAATGTGTAATGCAGATCAAAGCCAAACATGACTCCATGAGTTTTTGCCGGACACAAGGTCCTCAAAAAAATACCATTACATGTGAACAGCTACATATATTATAGTAATAATAATTTTATTTGTATAGCGCTAACGTAGTTTTAGTTGAAGGTAGACTGAAGTCCATCAAGTTCAACCTATAGCCCCACATGTTGATCCAGAAGAAGGCAAAAACCCCATGGGGCAAACATTAACCCCTTCACAACTGAGGTCTCCTCCCCCCAGTCATCTCCGAACGTCTGCGGATCTGATCAATAAACATGCGGTTAACAGATCTCCGATCCACCCGTTCTTTTTAACCCCTTAGATTGCGCTGTCAAACTCTGATCTAATGTGCTCCGGTAAAGATTGTGCCATTCCCCGCCACTATTCGTGGTCTCCTGATACGATCACTTGGTGCCAATGGTTGTCATAGTAGTGTGGAGTCACCTGATGACACCTGTCACTGCCAAGATTTACCTCCTGTGAATGGCGGCATAGCACTGGCAATCACAGGAGATCAGCATTTCTTCTGATCAGAGCGCTCTGATCAGCAGAAGAGATTGGATAGTGCAGGCATATATTTCTCTAAACAAACTAATACAATCAGTAAAAAATGTAAACAAAAAGTTTTTAAACATGAACTTTTTTTTAAAAAAAAGTTCAAATCACCCCCCTTTTGCCCCATTGAAAATAAAACAATAAAAAACCCATTTGGTACTCGATTTGGTATCGTCTCCTTCAGAAGTGCCCGATTTATCAAAATATAAAATCAATTAATCTGATCAGTTTGTCTCCGCAACATTGAATTAAAACGCCATAACAGGCGATCAAAACATCACATCTACCCAAAAATTGTAGAATCAAAAATGACAGCGTAAGATGCAAAAAATAAGCCATCAATAAGACCCGATCCCAAAAATTGAGAACGTTACGGGTCTCGGAAAATGGCGACAACAGCGCTATTCTTTTTTTTTTATATATATATATATATATATATATATATATATATATAAACTTTTGAATTTTTAAATTAAAAATTTAAATTTAAAAGTGTAGCTCCTCCCTCTGAGCTTATACACCCCCTGGTAGCCAGTCCTAGCCAGTTTATTGCTTTGTGTCAGGAGGCATACATCCACACATGCATTCTCATCTGATTTGTTTGACTTTTGGAAAGAGTTTGAAGAAAAGCGGGTCCATGTCTGGACTCCCGGCATGTCCCTTCTCACCCCACTGTGTCGGCGGTGTTGTTAAGGTTGATTTACAAGGCTGCAGCCTTACATGCCGCGCTCCTTCACCATCCCTTCTGGGCTCTAGCTTGAAGTGGGAGCCAGCACGGTCTCCATGCCTGGCAGGAGTCCGGTCTCCATCCACAGCCCCTTGAGGATTCTGTTGGACCGGAGCACTCATCCCCAGGGACGTGGCCCTGCGTCTCAGCAGCTAAGTACCTGAGACGTTTATGTTGGGGGTCCCGGTTCTTTATTGTAAGGGGAGAGTATGCTGTATGTGATTGTTTTAACTTTTCCGGCGGGTTCTCTAGCTTTTGCCTGAGAACCGCGCCGATGGTGCCTGCTTTTCGGCCTCGCCGCTTAAATTTAGGCCCCGGCTTCACCGGAGGCCTAGTTTCATTTTCCTGCCCTCGCATGTCACTCATGCAGAGGGACAGGTTCGGCTCCTCCCGGCAGCCGTTCTACACAGGGGAGGGACACTCCCCACTGCTGGGGCGTCCCTCCTTCCCTGCAGGTCTCTATAGCCCTCCAGTTCCCGCTCTTTTATAGGAACGCCCTCTTCTCAGGCATAGTTCACTCTGCTCTGGGACATCCTGCATTCTGCATCTCTGCTGAGGTGCTGCGACTGGGGGACCGGGATTCAGGATCTGGAGGGCACACAACACCGCGCTCAGCGGTCTGGTAAGCCACAGCCGGTCTCCGGTTGTGGACCTCTGTATATACTCTCTGGGGTTCATTCTCTGCAAAGCCCCTACTCCAGCAGCATGTCTCACACAAGGAGCAAGGCTCCAAGGCTTTATTCTGCATGCACTGCATGTAAGCTCCTGCTGCCTGAGCCGAGCACCTATCCACATTGTGATGTCTGCTCTAACTTGGCGGTGCCACAGCCTGGAGTCTCACCCCCAGTGGTCTCTCAGGCTGCTGCTGCACCTGTGATTGAACCCCCGGCCTGGGTAGAGTCCTTTTCTAGGTCCATATCCCAGTCATTTGCTGAGTCCATGGGGCTTTTGTCCAGGACTTTGATGAATATGCATCAGCCCCCCTCACAGGGTGCCTCTAATACTCTTGACAGAGGACTCCTATCCTCTGACCTCCGTCCATCGGAGCTCACGGAGGATTCATCATCTGATCCCAGACCCCGTCCTTCTAAGAGAAGGCGCAGGGTTTCCTCCCCCTCCCCATCCCACGGCTCTGTCTCAAGAGCTGACTCTCAAGATGAGGAGGATGCCCTCACTGGGGACTCGGAGGCTATGTATCCCATCGATTTCTCTGAGGGTGACTCAGATCTTAGTGATTTGATTGCTTCTATTAATTCTGTGCTGGATCTCAATCCGCCAGTGTCAGAGGAGCAACTCTCTTTGGCAGAAAAACATCAGTTTACCTCGCCTAAGAGAGTGAAGAGTGTGTTCTTTAACCACTCCAGTTTTCAGACCGCTGTGACCAAACCCAGGGCCTGCCCTGACAAACGCTTTCCAAAGCGTGGTTCTGATGACCGGTTTCCATTTCCACCTGAGGTGGTCAAGGAGTGGTCTCACTCCCCAAAGGTAGACCCTCCGGTGTTTAGGCTATCAGCCCGGACCGTTGTGTTGGTGGCTGACGGCACCTCACTTAAGGATTCCACTGACCCTCAGATTGACCTTCTGGCCAAATCTGTGTATGAAGCTGCGGGGGCCGCGTTTTCCCCGACTTTTGCAGCAGTGTGGGCTCTCAAAGCCATCTCTGCTTCTCTAGAGGAGATGTATTCCCTCACCAAGGAATCTATGCCTGAGATGGTTACCTTAACTGCTCAGGCTTCAGCTTTTTCATCTTATGCCATGTCTGCCATGCTAGAGGCTGCTCACCGCACTGCGGTGGTTCAGCTAATTCTCTTGTTATCCGCAGGATTTTGTGGCTTCGAGAGTGGAAGGCAGATGCTTCTTCCAAGAAGTTTCTTGCTGGGCTCCCTTTTGCTGGTTCACGGCTGTTTGGTGAACAGCTGGATGAAATCATTAAAGAAGCTACTGGCGGGAAGAGTACTTCCATGCCACAAACCAAGACCAGGAAACCCGCCCAGGGTAGGAATCAATCGAGGTTTCGTTCCTTTCGTTCCTCCAACTGGTCATCCTCTAAGCCTTCCGCCTCGTCCGCTAACTCAGCCAAGGATCAGAAATCCAACTGGCGCCCAAAAGCGCGTCCGCAGAAGACCGCAGGAGGTTCTGCCACCAAGGCAGCTTCCTCATGACTCTCGGCCCGCTCCAGCCACGTCCTTAGTCGGTGGCAGGCTCTCCCACTTTGGCGACGCTTGGTTAAAGCAAGTCTCCGATCAGTGGGTGAGAGACATCATATCTCACGGCTACAGGATAGAATTCTCTTCCAGCCCTCCAAACAGATTTTTTCTCTCAACTCCCCCCTGCTCCAAGGCCGCCGCCTTCTCGCAGGCCGTGGCGTCCTTGCAGGCAAACGGAGTGATTGTCCCAGTTCCCGCTCAGGAACGGTTCAGAGGTTTTTACTCAAATCTCTTCCTAGTTCCAAAAAAGGACGGTACCTTCCAGCCCATCCTGGATCTCAAGCTTCTCAAAAACCATGTCCGGGTGCGGCATTTTCGCATGGAGTCTCTGCGATCAGTCATTGCCTCTATGACCCAAGGGGAGTTCCTGGCGTCCATCGACATCAGAGATGCCTATCTACATGTGCCAATCGCAGTGTCACATCAGCGTTGGTTACGTTTTGCGATAGGAGAGGATCATTTCCAATTCGTGGCTCTCCCCTTCGGGTTAGCCACGGCCCCTCGGGTATTCACCAAGGTCATGGCGGCAGTGATTGCGGTCCTGCACCTCCAGGGGTTAGCAGTGCTTCCTTATCTGGACGACCTTCTGGTCAAGGGTACATCCAGCGCAGACTGTCAGCGGAGTGTTTCGCTCACTCTCGCCACCCTAGCCCAATTCGGGTGGATTGTCAATCTTCCCAAATCCACTCTGACTCCGACCCAGAGTCTCACGTACCTAGGGATGCAGTTCGAGACTTTGACGGCCCTTGTAAAGTTGCCCTTAGACAAACAGCTGTCACTCCGGTTGGTGGTGCGCTCTCTCCTGAGGCCCCGCCGTTATACCCTCAGGCGTCTGATGCAGGTGCTGGGTCAAAGGGTGGCCTCCATGAAGGCAGTTCCCTTTGCCCAGTTCCATCTGCGTCCTCTGCAGCTGGACATTCTCCGCTGTTGGGACAAGCGGCCTTCCTCCTTACAGAGGTTAGTGGCTCTGTCGCCACGGACCAGGAGCTCTCTTCAGTGGTGGCTTTGACCCCTCTCCCTGTCCCAAGGGCGCTCCTTCCTGACTCCGTCCTGGGTGATTCTCACCACGGATGTCAGCTTATCCGGCTGGGGAGCGGTACATCTCCACCACCGAGCGCAGGGCACTTGGACTCCGTCCGAGTCAGCCCTTTCAATCAATGTGCTGGAAACCAGAGCCGTGCTTCTAGCTCTCCTAGCCTTTCACCACCTGTTGGCAGGCAGTCACATTCGAGTCCAGTCAGACAACGCGACAGCGGTTGCCTACATCAATCACCAAGGCGGGACACGCAGCCGCCTGGCAATGTTGGAGGGCCAACGCATTCTTCAATGGGCGGAGGACTCCAAGTCCACCATATCCGCAGTCCACATCCCTGGCGTAGAAAACTGGGAGGCAGATTATCTCAGCCGTCAATCCGTGGACGGTGGCGAGTGGTCCCTGCACCCGGCAGTGTTTCAGTCAATCTGTCGCAAGTGGGGCACTCCGGACGTGGACCTAATGGCATCCCGTCACAACAACAAGGTTCCGGTTTACGTGGCTCGCTCCCACGATCCTCAGGCCTTCGCCGCGGACGCTCTGGTGCAAGACTGGTCCCAGTTTCGTCTGTCCTACGTGTTTCCCCCTCTAGCTCTCTTGCCCAGAGTCCTGCGCAAGATCAGAATGGAGGGCCGTCGAGTCATCCTCATTGCACCGGACTGGCGAGCTTTGTATCCGGACCTGCTCCAACTGCCCGTGGAGATGCCGTGGCATCTTCCGGACCATCCAGACCTGCTCTCGCAAGGTCTGTTTTTCCGCCCGAATTCTGCGGTACTCAAATTGACGGCGTGGCTCTTGAGTCCTGGATTTTGACGGCTTCTGGTATTCCTCCTGAAGTCATCTCCACTATGACTCGGGCCCGTAAGTCTTCCTCCGTCAAGATCTATCACAGGACTTGGAAAATTTTCCTGTCCTGGTGTCGCTCTTCCGGCCATTCTCCTTGGCCATTCTCGTTGCCAACCCTTCTGTCTTTTTTACAGTCCGGTCTGCAGCTAGGACTGTCCCTCAACTCTCTCAAGGGACAAGTCTCAGCTCTATCAGTGCTGTTCCAGCAGAGTCTCGCCCGGCTGGCTCAGGTCCGCACCTTCATGCAAGGTGCGTCTCACATCATTCTGCCTTATCGGCGGCCCTTGGATCCCTGGGACCTTAACTTGGTCCTCACGGTATTGCAGAAACCCCCTTTTGAGCCCCTTAGGGAGGTTTCTTTGTATCGTCTTTCTCAAAAAGTGGCCTTTCTAGTTGCCATAACTTCTCTCATGAGAGTCTCTGATTTGGCTGCGCTCTCCTCGGAGTCACCTTTTTTGTTTTTTCACCAAGACAAGGTAGTTCTCCGTCCGACCCTGGACTTTCTTCCTAAGGTGGTCTCTCCCTTCCACCTTAACCAGGATATTTCCTTGCCTTCCTTCTGTCCGGCCCCTGTTCATCGCTTTGAGAAAGTGCTGCATACTCTAGATCTGGTGCGTGCTCTCCGGATCTGTGTGTCTCGCACCGCTGCGCTTAGGCGGTGCACCTCTCTTTTTGTGCTAACCACAGGGCGGCGCAAGGGTCTCTCTGCTTCTAAGCCGACCTTGGCCCGTTGGATTAGATCGACCATTTCGGACGCCTACCAGAGTACTCAGGTGCCTCCCCCGCCGGGGATCAAAGCACACTCGACCAGAGCTGTTGGTGCCTCTTGGGCTTTTATGCACCAGGCTACGGCTCAACAAGTCTGTCAGGCTGCCACTTGGACTAGCCTGCATACCTTTTCGAAGCACTACCAAGTGCATGCTCATGCTTCGGCAGATGCGAGCTTGGGCAGACGCATCCTTCAGGCGGCTGTCGCCCACTTGTGAAGTTAGGCTCCGCCTACTTCTTAGTTTTTTCTGTTTATTCCCACCCAGGGACAGCTTTGGAACGTCCCATGGTCTGGGTCTCCCAAAGGAACGATAAAGAAAAAGAGAATTTTGTTACTTACCGTAAATTCTTTTTCTTATAGTTCCGTATTGGGAGACCCAGCTCCCTCCCTGTTGCCTGTTGGCAATTTTCTTGTTCCGTGTGTTATCACCGGCTGTTGTCGTGGACAGAGTCTCCGGTTGTTCCGGTTCTTACTCGGTTCTACTTGTGGGTGGCTATTCTCCTTCAGCTTTTGCACTAAACTGGCTAGGACTGGCTACCAGGGGGTGTATAAGCTCAGAGGGAGGAGCTACACTTTTAAGTGTAGTACTTTGTGTGTCCTCCGGAGGCAGAAGCTAAACACCCATGGTCTGGGTCTCCCAATACGGAACTATAAGAAAAAGAATTTACGGTAAGTAACAAAATTCTCTTTTTTTTGCAATTTCACCGCACTTGGTATTTTTTTCCTGTTTTCCAATGCAATATGGGGCATAATGAATGGTGTCGTTCAAAAGTACAACTCGTCCCACAAAACAAACAAGCCCTCATATGGCTATAATGAAGAAAAAATAAAAAAGTTAAGGCGCTTGGAAGGTAGGGGAAAAAAAAGGGAAAAATGGAAAATCGCCGGATGGTGACGGAGCTAAGGTTGAAGGTAGACTTAAGTCAATCGAGTTCAGGTTGTGACGCAATATGTTGATCTACAGGAAGGCAAAATCCCTATGGGGCAAACATTAAGCTGCACATTAGGGCTCTGTTCCACTTGTGCTTTGCATGGGCGAGTGCAATCTGGTAAAATATCGGATTGCTGTCACGCTAATGTAAAACTATAGGCTAGTGTCCATCTGCGATTGATATTTCATTCCAGATCCGCCTGAGAAATTAATCGCAGCATGCTGCGTTTTGCAGCGATTGTTGGCTCACGCACCCCCATACAAGTCTATGGGAGCATGTGAAACATCACATTGCATTCGAATGTCATCTGACTGCAGTGCGATGTACTCAGAGACAGGCTGGTGAAGAGATAGGGAGAAAGTGCTCTCTCCCTCTTCTCTGCAGCTGTGATCCGATGGCAAGATCACATCACAGTCATATGACCCTCGACTCACACCTGCAGCAGAGGGTCATTAGCATGTCGCTTCCGATGCTTTCACATCAGAAGCTATGTGCAAGTGGAACCGTACCCTTGGGGGGAAACATTCCTTCCCTACTCCACATACGGCAATCAGACTAGTTCCCTGGATCAACGTCCCATCACAGAATATAGTGCACATAACCAGTAATATTATGTTTTTCAAGAAAGGCATCCAGGTCTCACGTAAAGTCTAGTAATGAACCAACCATTATAACATCATGTGGCAGAGAGTTTCATAGTCTCACTGCTCTTACAGTAAAGAATCTGCGTCTGTGATTATGAATAAACTTGCCTTCCTCTAGACATATTCCATAGCACTTTATAATAACGCGTACCTGTTCTATCCATAAAAAACTAACGTCTGAACGAGTCTTTAGTCTTTGGATGATGCTCTGGGCACTTGATAGAAAGTGTTCTTCTTCTGTCCTTTTAGTGGTTCACCCCGATCAGTTGTCACTGCTTGTTGGGGTACGAGTTCCAGCGTGTGGGGAGAATGCGTTACAAGGCCATGCTGAACCCTGACCAGTGGATGGAAGGCTTCTTCCTTTTGCAGAAATGCCATCTTTTTATTTGCCCCGAGGAGCAAGGAGCTGCAGAAGACAGCGTGAACCTGCGCCGCCTTCAAGAACTCAGTAAGTTTAGGGCTGGGGGTGTACGATGACTTCTGACACATGACACAAGACCATAGATTGCTGTATGTAAAGGAATGAGAATGTACCACTGTCGTGACAAGCAAGTTCAGCCCATATCCTAACATGTTGATCCAGAGGAAGGCAAAAACCCCATGGGGCAGACAGTAAGTTTCCCATTAGGGGAAACATTTCTTCCCAAAAAAGATTGTAAGCTCTCAGTCGTTTTTCCAACATATAAATGATATAATGATTTCCATTTGTTTGTCATTACAGCTGTGGCACCAATCACAGAAAATTCAGAAAAGAAAGACGTCTTAATTCTCGTAGAGAAAGGGAGGTAAGCGCTATTTCTACCATAAGTGCAAACTGAAGGTTACATAGGAAATAAGTGCCATCTTGTGGCCAGTGACTAGAATTGCAGATAACAGTTACAATTGTGAAATGTGTACATCACAGACTTAAAGGGAATCTGTCAGCAGGTTTTTGCTATGTAATCTGAAGCCAGCATGCTGCATGGGTTAACACTGAAAATTCATGAATGCCTGTCTTGTCACAGTTGGTTATTTGCTACGTTTGTAGCAGGACACTTATTCACATGCAGGGCAGTCCAACACCCACCCCTCCTCTAATTGACACCTCACTGTAAATTCTCAATCTTAAAATTCTGATTGTGTCAGAACGGCAGCACCCAGTAATCTAAGTGATACATTGTTAGATTCAGAATCTCTTTGCCTACATTAAGCTGCTCTCAGATGAGATAGCAAAAACCTGCTGACAGATTCCCTTTAAGAGGTGTTTTATGAACAGTTTTTGCATTTTTGTGATTTTATGCTGCTGTTGCCACCTTTATAATGTAAGCGTAGTTAGCTATCCAAATGAGATTTTTAGCCAGATTTATGAACGACAACTAGAGATGAGCAAATCGATTTGTAACAAATCAAATTTGTTAAAAAGTTTAATGAAAATTTTAGCTTCTGATGAGTCTGAGGGGCACTTTGCACACTACGACATCGCAAGTGCGATGTCGGTGGGGTCAAATCGAAAGTGACGCACATCCGGCATCGCAGTCGATATCGTAGTGTGTAATCGTATCATCGTATCATTGGTGTAGCGTCGGTCATTTCCATTAATTGGGAAATACCGATGTTACGATGTTGTTCCTCGTTCCTGCGGCAGCACACATCGCTGTGTGTGAAGCCGCAGGAGCGAGGAACATCTCCTACCTGCCTCCTGCGGCTCACACCGGCTATGCGGAAGGAAGGAGGTAGGCGGGATGTTTACGTCCCGCTCATCTCCGCCCCTCCGCTTCTATTGGCCGTCTGCCGTGTGACGTCGCTATGACGCCGCACGACCCGCCCCCTTAATAAGGAGGCGGTTCGCCGGCCAGAGCGATGTTGCAGGGCAGGTGAGTGCATGTGAAGCTGGCGTAGCGATAATGTTCGCTACGGCATCTATCACCATGATATCGCAGCTGCGACGGGGGTGGGGACTATCGCGCACGGCATCGCAGCATCGGCTTGCGATGTCGTAGTGTGCAAAGTATCCCTAACATTTTCAGGTTTTGATCTGCATGAGTCCAACAAAATGGCAGCAAACTAGAAGGAATAAAAGATTGCACTCGCCTCTTCTGCCGCCACAGCTCACCGATCAGGTTCAGATCTTCATGTGAGGCGCAACACACATCATTGACTATGACCCACATTCTCTCCCTCACCTTGTTTTTTTATGTTTTGGAGTGTGGAGAGAACGCAGAACATAATGAACATCGTTTCGGGGATCAGACACTTTCAGACGAAATTTACATAGAATAAATCAAATCTGTCTCAATTGAATTTCAGGAGATTCGCTCATCTCTAATTACAAGTTTTATAAGAATCAGAGAAAAACACACAAACTCACTTCAGGACTGGTGGAGCAAGTGGAGTAACATTTCCAGAAGAGAACTCATTTATGATTGTGCAACTCTTTGATAAATCTGGTGCAAATAACGGCACAAGGAAAAGTGATAATAATCCCCCTCCCCACCATGTATTTATTTCCTTTCCCAAGGACATTGTACCTACAAGGAATTACACGTGCCGACTTCACAGCGTGGAGCAGCGATATCCAGGCAGCCGCATGCAGCGGTGGTAACATGCTACGAGATCAGCAGCTCAGCAGAAATGACATTCCCATCATTGTGGACAGCTGCATCGCCTTCCTTACTCAGTACGGTGAGTCTACTCTACGGAAGTTGGCACACAACAAAGAAAACTGGAATAACTGTATATATCTTTTCCATGCAAACATAACCACCTTGGATTCAGCAGTGCCAGACTTGAGAAATGTCCCGTTGTCCCATGTTCCGGCTTCAACTATATCTTCATTTTGTAAACAGAAATACAGTTGAATAGAATGGTGGAGAAGGAAGCCTTATGCTCTCTGCTCCACCATTCAACCAGAGCTGTCTGAGTCTTTTTTCAGTGGGAGCAATGTTGTCCCTACAGTGAACCTACTGTGCCAAGGTGTAAACAGTTCAGAGGGGAGAGATTCATTGTGATAATGGGGTTTGGGGAGCAGATTTTTTTTTACTTTGTTAAATGAACTACAAGTTAGCATGGAAGAGCACCATTATGGTAGAAGGATATTTTAGGGGCATCAGAGTTTGTTTGGCAGGGAGCACTGTGGGAGTATCATAGGTTGTAGAGGAGTGGCACTATTTGTTTCAAACTGTGTAAAAAAAACAAAAAACTGCATCTCCAAATAAAACAGGAAGTGTGAACAGGTGCAAGCTGCTGTATCTACACTAAACACAAAACGTACAGCAGCGCTCTGTATGCACCGAGATATATTGAATATATGCAATTTACACTGCATTAATGCTGTTTAGAATATACTTAGAAAAATGAAGGTATTTGAAGCACAAATTGGCCAATTCTTGTGTGCCCATCAACCGTGGCAAGGTGAACTTTCTTTGATTGGACCTTATACTAGTGTTATGCCTCTACTATACTAAAATTCTAGAAATATATAGGCAGATATGATCTGGCACTATCCTTTTGTTTGTTTTTCATACAGTGTAAGAGTCATGGGGGCACTGTATTGGCACCGTTATGGGAAGTGGTGCACTCTGGATGTAACAAACTGTATAGAGGGTCTCAGTGTGTGTCAGGAACTCTGAGTGAGAGTGTCAGAGGGCGTCATACTATTTAAAAGGTCATTTTGGGACTTTATCCAGCATGAGCATAACTTAACGAGTGGGCACCATGAAAGGCTTTGCTATGGGCCTTATATCTGTGCGGGTGCACAAAATCAACTGGGCAGGGTGTGGTTCATTGTAAAAAAAATGCCATGGCTACGTGCGCCATAAGACTTGTCCCTCTTTCCTACCTTTCACAGATAGGAGGTGTCGGTATGTGTAATAGCTAGAGATGATCCAAATATTGATGAACATAGACATTAAAACATAATGTGGTCCCGTCTCCTAGTGCCACCCTTCTGCCATGTAATGTAACTATATAGAAAATTGTAATAAATGAGTGTCATTATTGAAATTTTGTTAGGCCTCCGTCATGAGGGAATTTACCGTAAAAATGGCGCCAAGTCTAGGATAAAGCTTCTGATGGACGAATTCCGCAAAGATGCCCGAAACGTTAAACTGCGAATCAGCGATAACTTCATTGAGGATGTCACAGATGTACTGAAGAGGTTCTTCAGGGAGTTGGATGACCCAATTTTTACAACAGAACTTCACCCACAATGGAAAGAGGCAGCAGGTAGTGTACTACCAATGGGAAGATATATAGCGCTCGCCAGTTTTATTTTACGCATTTGTTTTGTTCTCTCCTAATGCCATAATTTTTTCATTTTTCCATCAACGTAGGCATATAAAAACTTGATTTTTGCCGTTTTTTGTCTAAACATCAAACATGAAAAATGTGTAAAATCAATAAAAAAATAAAGCCCTACTGTATTAAGCGGGCTTCACACACTGCGACATCGCTAACGAGATGTCGTTGGGGTCACGAAATTCGTGACGCGCATTCGGCCTCGTTAGTGACGTCGTAGCGTGTGACAACTAAGAACGACCATTAACGATCAAAATTACTTACCTTATCGTTGATCGTTGACACGTCGTTCAAATTCCAAATATCGTTGCTGTTGCAGGACATAGGTTGTTCGGCGTTCCCGCGTCAGCACACATCGCTGTGTGTGACACCGCAGGAACGAGGAATATCTCCGTACCTGCGGCCGCCGGCAATGAAGAAAGAATGAGGTGGGCGGGATGTTCGGCCCGCTCATCTCCGCTCTTCCGCTTCTATTGGGTGGCCGTTTAGTGACGCCAAACGAACCGCCCCCTTAGAAAGGAGGCGGTTTGCCGGTCACAGCGACGTCGCTAGGCAGGTAAGTCCGTGTGACGGGTCCTAGCAATGTTGTGCGCCACGGGCAGCGATTTGCCCGTGACGCACAACCGACGGGGGCGGGTGCTTTCACCAGCGACATCGCTAGCGATGCCGCTGCGTGTAAAGCAGCCTTTAGTTTAATTGCATAAAACATAAACTTATACCCGGTCAACCAGTGCCAGATGAAAATAGATAGAAATGACCTGGCCAGGGGTTGTCTAGGACTTCTGCATTGATGCGCTATCTTTCGGATAGGTCATCAATATGTGAATGGCAGAGCACCGCCACCTGGCATCTCCACCAGTTAGTTGCTTGCCATTCCTGTTTCAGACGGACGTACACAGTGTATTGAATGATATCTGAACTGCAGTGCTTGAAAACTCCGCATGGCTTATATCCTGCTAGACTGGGCAACAATCCATGATGCCAGTGAGTCATTCTGTGATTTACTGCAGAGGATTCCTCAGATCTCCAGTTTTCTATACACAATGTCCAGGGTCCTGTTACAGAATTGCTCGTCTTCTCTTCCTTAGTAATAAATTTGCAATTTCCTATAAAACACAAGTATTGTTCAGTAAGCCATGAAATTAGAAAAACAAGGTACTTGACTTGTCCTCCTGCTTACTCATCCCTTTCTTATCACATTTGCTTTTAATGGTCGTTCTTCCCTTTTGTTAGTTTTTAGCTTGGCTTATTTATGTGCCTCTCTGCGTTACAAAAGGCCAAAGTCACATTTCCCTGAAGCTTGTGTATGGTAAAAAATACACACCATCTTGTTCTTTTGCATATAAATGTCAATCTGTAACGCTATGGCTCCGGCACCCAAGCAAATTAGATTCTCCCTCTTCTCTGTTTACCCTATACCTCACCCCTTCTACATTATTACAGAATATTGGACCCTTCTCTTAGCAGTAAGCCCCCACATTTTGCACTCACAAATGTGTCATACACTATACCTGTGCATATTGTCTGTTAACTCGCTCATTTAACGTCGTGTATACTGAAGCGGGCTTTACACGCTGCGACATCGCTAGCATCGGCTAGCGATGTCGAGCGCGATAGCACCCGCCCCCGTCGTACGTGCGATATTGTGTGATCGCTGCCGTAGCGAACATTATCGCTACGACAGCGTCACGTGCACATACCTGTGCAGCGACGTCGCTGTGACCGCCGAACAATACCTCCCTCACTAAGCGGCCGGCCAATAGAAGCGGAGATGAGCGGCCGTAACATGCCGCCCACCTCCTTCCTTCCTCATTGCTGGTGGACGGAGGTAAGGAGATGTTCGTCGCTCCTGCGGTGTCACACATAGCAATGTGTGCTGCGACAGGAATGACGAAAAACATCGCTAATAAGCAATTAACGATTTTTTGGTTTCAGGACGACCTCTCCGTGGCGAACAATTTTGACCACTTTTGCGATCGACTAAAGGGGGCTTTACACGCTGCGACATCGCTAATGCGGAGTCGTTGGGGTCACGGAATTTGTGACGCACATCCGGCCGCATTAGCGATGCCGTTGCGTGTGACACCGATAAGCGATTTTGCATCGTTGCAAAAACGTGCAAAATCGCTAATCGGCGACATGGGGGTCCATTCTTAAAAATCGTTACTGCAGCAGTAACGAAGTTGTTCCTCGTTCCTGCGGCAGCACACATCGCTGCGTGTGACGCCGCAGGAACGAGGAAGCTCCCCTTACCTGCCTCCCGGCTGCTATGCAGAAGGAAGGAGGTGGGCGGGATGTTACGTCCCGCTCAGCTCCGCCCCTCCGCTGCTATTGGGCGGCGGTTCAGTGACGTTTCAGTGACGTCGCTGTGACGCCGCACGGACCGCCCCCTTAGAAAGGAGGCGGTTCGCCGGTCACAGCGACGTCGCCGGACAGGTAAGTATGTGTGACGGCTCTGGGCGATGTTGTGCGGCACGGGCAGCGATATGCCCGTGTCGCGCAACAGATGGGGGCGGGTACCCACACTAGCGATATCGGGACCGATATCGCAGTGTGTAAAGTAGCCTTAAGGCCGCTCGTACGTGTCACACGCTGCGATGTCGTTAACGTCACCGGATGTGCGTCACAAACACCGTGACCCCGACGATAATACGTTAACGATATCGTAGCGTATAAAGCCCCCTTAAAGGTCAAAAAGCTTGGACAATCAGGCAAAGCAAGCATTTCTATCTTTTGGGTCACCCCATATGTAATAGACTTGAAACCAAATATATATGTTTTTTCAGAGCATTCTGAAAAGGTAAAGCGACTGGAGAAATACATGGAGTTGATAAACCATCTTCCAAAAGTAAACCGAGCAACCCTGGCGGCGTTGATCGGTCACCTCTATCGGTAATGAACTTTACCAATCCAAGCTTCAGCTCTCTGTACCCCGTCTATCTACCCTTCCCCTATATTCACTTCTTTTCCATTTTTTACTGTCAGGGTCCAGAAATGTGCCGATTTGAACCAGATGTGCACCAAGAACCTGTCACTGTTGTTTGCTCCCAGCCTTTTTCAGACAGAGGGAAAAGGAGAACATGAGGTCAAGATAATGGAGGATCTGATTGACAACTATGTCAGCGTCTTCTCTGTAAGTGGAGTATTTACTTTTTATTGATCAGATGTTTGTTGAAAAATTAATCTAATTTCTACAACCTGATAGTAACGGGAAGGGCTACAAATTGTAACGAAAGGGTTTCTCATATTTCATCTTTTCTAATGTGATAATTCAGAGGCAAATCCAGGTTTCCCTTTTTCTAACCGTTGTAAGCATTTCGCGGAATATTTAAGGCCTCAACCCCTTCCATCTCTTTTGGAACATCCCCACTCTTTCCTGGAATTCCCCTTTGGTCCATTTGAGTGTACATAAACCCTGCCCTATATGGCACACCAGTCCTATGAAATCCGCACAGTTGGCAAAATTCAGCTAAGTTCCCTAGTCTTGTATTTAAATACAGTGGCGAAAGCAGAGCTTGTTGAGATGTTGGTGATCTGTAGGCACACGCCTAATCAGTCCCTGCTATGAATTCCCCAAATATTAGGGCACACTTATATATACACTTGAAATCACTCCATGCTTGGCGGGTGCCAGCTGTGCTAGACTGGCAGTTCCTTCCTCTGTGGCCGGTGTCACACTTTCGAGTGCCTCGCGTGTATCTCGCGCGAGCCTCGCGTTGCATCACCCATCACAAACTCACACTCTCCGGACAGGAGCATCTCAGCTGCATACAGATGCATGCAACCGACCTGCTCCTGTCAGGAGAGTGTGAGTCCGTGCCGGTTGATGCAATGCGAGACTCGCGCGAGATACACGCGAGGCACTCGAAAGTGTGACACCGGCCACAGAGGAAGGAACTGCCAGTCACCGGACTAGCAGCAGAAACTGGAGAAAACTCTGATCGCTGCTGTTTAACCATTTAGATGCGTCTGACAACGTCTTACAGCAGAATTTAAACAAGTTGAAATGGTGTGGCTGTGTGTTCGAGTATCCTTTTACACAATTTCCGATGCAATCGGAAGGTGCCAATGGGGTACCGTGACAGCAGGGGCAAAGTGAAGATCCCCATCGCCGCCATCTTGGTTCTCCTATAAACCTCAAGTCTGTGTATTGGCTTCATAAAAGATAGTTATTTTTACTATAATTACAAGTTCAGAACGTTCCAGCAACTAAACATTATTCTGGAATTATGCTCTTATTTTTAATTTTGTAGCTAAAACAATTACTGATCTACCAGGTTATATTAGAAATTATAACATACACTGACTCCGATCTTTTCTTTCTTTTCAAGATTGACGAAGAGCAAGTGACGCAGATGGATTTAGAAAACAGTCTAATTACAACGTGGAAGGATGTCCAGGTGATGTAGTTAGCATCGGCCATATCTGAATTTATGATATTTTGTCTCCTGTGCTGAGTTTTCAAATACTTAATATTTAAAGTGAACCAGTAATTAGAGTCATGTAGCCTGAACCATTGACAGCATGAATCAGATCCTGGCTCCGTAATTGAAGTCCTGTATGGTTTTCTCTGAAAAACCAACTGTGGACTGTAGCTAGAGATCTGATTAGCTCGATAACGCCCCCTATTGGGTTCTCTCTGCACCTCTTCAATTAATGCAAATACAGCTGAACACAGAAATACTATACTAGATAAACACTGAATATAAGAAATATGGAACTACATTACTGTCATAGAAATGAGGTTAAAAATGAGGTACTTGGTACACAATTTGGCCAATTTGTGATGAGCCCAACAGCCAGAGACAAGGCATACCCCAATGTCTAGACCCTATCCTTGAATGTCTCTTCCGAGGCTGAAAGCCTACAATTTAAAGGGAAGGTAGGATTCAGCTACAATTACATTACAACACCCTTGACTGGTGGGCGAAGTGCTCGATCAGAAGGGAGTATACTGCAAATATCAAAAAAACTAAAAGGCACATCCAAGAAACAGACAAATGTTAACAGGTGCATACTGAAGGAATTAGTCCATACAATTAAAGCGAATACAGCTGCACACTGAAATACTATAAAATACTATACTATGTAAGCATTGAATATAAGAAATTAGGAACTGTATTACTGCTATTGAAAGTAGGTTACAAATGAGGTACTTGGTACACAATTTGGCCAATTCGTGATAAGCCCAACAGCCAGCGACAAGTTGTACCGTGTTGGAGGAATTTTATCCGTGAATGCCTCTACTTTGGGCTGAAAGTCTAAAATGTAAAGGGCAGGTAGGATCTAGCTACAATTATAATTAAAATGCCCTTCCCAGGCATCCCCCATGTGTTTACATAGGGACACAGGCTCTGATTCATGCTGCTTTATGGATCTAATGACAAATTTGCTTTAAAAAAAATAAAAAATAACAATTAACAGATTAGGACACAATGTTCAACTAATGTTTTCTGTTTTTTTTTATAGCTATCACAGGCTGGAGATCTTATTATAGAAGTTTACTTGGAAAGGAAAGAGCAGGATTGTTGTGTTACCCTAAAGGTCAGTAATCTTCCACCTACTTAAAGGTGTTTTGCTCTCATTTTTTTTAAAGGTTAACAGCGAAATTCCATACTTATAAAAACAAAGAAGTCTTACTTATCGACCGGAAGCTGTCCTCTACTTCAGAGCAGCCGCTCCATACCAGACTGTGATCAATGAACTTCCGATCACCAGTGCCCTGATCTCAGTGGCCTCATAGGTCACAATTGATCATAACCGTCGGCATTGTTGTGGCAGTGCTAGTGTGCCGCCCCCGTGCCAGCAGTCTCATTCAGCCATAGGCTGATCTCACCACATCCAGTAGATCAGTAGATCAGACTGTGACTGCTCCACATTGATTCCGGTGCCAATGTGGAGCAGTCACAGTTCAGGGACAGCTGTGGACCGCCCTTGTAAGGGCGGGAGCTTGTGGGTCGAGGGTTAGTGTGTCCCCACTACGACGCCCTGCTCCTAACCCCTTCTCTCTGACTGGGATGGACCTATTTCCCTGCCGAAGGTGATCTACTGGATGTGGTGTGATCAGCCTATGGCTGAATGAGATTTTTTCTTTCTTTGCATTAAGCAGCATTGTCCGTCCAATACTAATTATCTCTCTCCCCATTGGGAGGAGAAGTGGCATTCATAGGGTAGCCTGCCTGTGATATAGGGTGCCACACATCCACTGCTAAACTGACAGTGTGTTTTATATGAGCACGTTTTTGCTTAAAAGGTTTTATCTGATCCTATTAAAGGTTATGTTTTAATATTTATATTATTTCACTGCTCTCTACTCAACTCTATTGTGAGATACCTTGCTACCCGGGTGGATTTGTCCACTCTGGATGCTATCCCCGTGCCAGCAGCCACCGCTGCTCGGATCTGGACCTTCTAGGGGGGTGGCTCGAGGGCCTCCGGACCCGGGGGTCTCGTGGACACACCGAATGAAAAAGGGGGGGACGTAGATGTACGGGCTAGGCCGTATTAAGTTTGTGACGCCACCCACGGTGTGTGGTGAGGTGCGACACCACCGCTGCTGTTGTGGGCACCCGGGGAGGATGTAGTGGCAGCTAGATGTTAACCCCTCCGTGGGTAGGGATGGTTGCCCCGGGGCCCAGTATCTTCGTGCAGGGTATGGCGACAGCAGGGGAATATTTGGTTACTCACAGTAAATGAATCACACGAGTCTTTGGTAAACCAAAGTGCTGGTGGCCAGCCGCCGCGGCCGGTTGCATTCAGGTCCCCACCTGGGCTGGTGATCTCTGTCCCTTTCCTCTGCACTGACTTTGTGTATGGTGGACTGCCTGGTCTGGAACTCAGTAGTCTGCTCCCGGCTGGATGTGGCCTAAGGAACTGTGCCCGCAGACGCTGGCCCGTGGGATCTATGGGCCCTGGCGGTGACCTCCTATCCCTATCGGTGGGCTGTTGTCTTTTATGAGGGACTGTGGGTGGGACAGGACCTATAATCCTGGCCTCAATTGGTTAATTAACCAAGCCGCTGGTTTCTGGTCCTGGCTTCGGGGTCCGAGTACCCCCTTTTGTGCTACGGTTTCCGAGTCGGTTCCAAGGGTCGGTACTGGCGGGCTACAACCCTGTCCCAGTCCACCTCGGATCTGCTGAGCCATCTTCCCGTCTCGTGCTGACGGAGACCACCGTCTGCCACCTAGCCAAAGGCACCAGGGCTCTGACCCTGGCACCGTTCAACTTGAACTTCCTCTGCTGGAGCTACACTTAGCTCCAGCCCACACTTCTCTCCACTTGAACTCCAAGCTAGACTAAAGCTTAACTGCTTGTTTTCCCGCCCCGGGCTGTCTAGATCCCTGGGTGGGCATGTCCAACCACCTGGTCCCGCCCACTGGTGTGTCTATCTTTCCCTAAGGGGGGGTGACTAGGGTTTCAGGTCGGCTGTGTGTTACCTAGGTGAGGGAAGGTGTTATGCGGGGGCCTATCCGTGACTTCCTGGTTTTGCCAGGGCGTCACACTAGAGCAGAGGCTGTTTCTGGTGGTAAGTATGGTTTCTTTTTGTCTCTTACAAATATGACTTCTTTTTGTTTAAAAGATCGCTTCTCTGAAGCTGACTGGATCATCGGATCTGGCCACCTTTGGTGTGCCTGCTCTCCTCTGATACTGTTGAGAACAAGCTACCCCATCATATGAGGGCTGCTCACTTATCACTACTTAAAGGAATACTGTTCCAATCAATAATTGCCTTATTTTCTTTCTTTATTGCTTTTACAAGATGGTATTATTTGGGCATCATATGAGTGTTATTTGGGAGCTATATCCTTCACCGCAAGAATGGCCCTGGTGTAGACTAGCCTTCCAACTGACAGCCCTGTACTGGAGGCTGGTAATTTGAAGATAGATTTACTACTATAAGGCCTCTTTCACACGTCCATGCATTTAACGCATGAGTGTGATGGTCTGTGGGACAGGTCAGTATGTTTATCCGTGTGTGTTTGTTCTCCGTGTGCTATTTGTGTGACATCTGGATAGCACACGGACAGCATGAACTTGTATATTCAATTATCTCCCACACTGCTGTTACTTCCTGGTCCGCGGTCAGTGCAGTGAATATTCATGAGTATAATGAGCGGAACCCAGAAGTGATAGCATCGCCGGAGACAGGAGAGTTTACAAATTATTTTTTTTTAAGAGACAAGTGATTTCTCCGGTACATGTCACACTGATGTCACACGGATCACAGTGTGCGGTCCGTGTGACACCCGTGCTGCCAGCAGAACATACGGACACACAGTTCATGTGAAATCAAGGATGTGCGGAAACACATTGACTTTAATGGGTCTATTTGTGTCCGTGCGTTTGGAAACGGACACCACACGTACCGGAAATACAGATGTGTGAAGGAGGCCTAAAACAAAGTTATATAGTGTGCTTGAAGAATGTTAAAATCCTTCTAATGATCGTGGTTAGTGGATAGTGGTACTGGGGAAATGCTACCCATAGCTATTTCTACACTGGTGGATGTAAAAGAAAAGCTACTGGTCATTCCTTACCTTGCCTCTTGGCTTGGCATATCTTTCTTGGCATTTCCTTAGATATGTGGTGTGAGATGATCAGTTTAGAAAAACAAAACATCATTTTGTGATACTTTGCTAAGAGATGTCTATTCTATATGTGTCTATATGCGGACAGCCGGTGTGGATTGCAGTATGTTAGGGCTAGTATGTCACCGTACTGCAATCAGCTCATATCAAGACAAATTGGAAATCTTATTAAAATTTTCGGAAAGGTAAGAGAGGTTTAAGCAATTTTTTGGATGATGCTCACTACAGAATAGACTGTTGTGATACAGCAATAAGCCACTACTATGTCGTCTTTACCACTCAGCTTCTTGCAGTATTTGCCATATGAACTATGTTAGTAAAGTATCTTTCCTTCTTAGGTTTCTCCTGTCATGACCGCTGAAGCACTCACCAATCAGGTTCTGGATATGCGGAATATCCAACCCAGTACCGATATCTGGTTGACTTTTGAGGTTTTTGAAAATGGAGAATTGGGTAAGTGATAAAATTGAAGGATGTACATTTAACATATATAGTTTAGGTCACTTAGAAATATCCAGTAAGTTTATTCCAGTAATTTTCCCCTTTCAGTCGGTGTCTAATGAAATGAGGATGTTGTACTACATTGTACTGGGTGGCACGGTGGCTCAGTGGTTAGCACTGTATGGTGGCTCAGTGGTTAGCACTGCAGTCTTGCAGCGCTGGTCTCCTGGGTTCAAATCCCACCAAGGACACTATCTGCAAGGAGTTTGTATGTTCTCCCTGTGTTTGCATGGGTTTCCTCCGGTTTCCTCCCACACTCCAAAAACATACTGATAGGGAATTTAGATTGTGAGCCCCAATGGGGACAGTGTTGTCAATTTTTGTAAAGCGCTATGGAATTAATAGCGCTGTATAAATGAATACATATTATTACTACATTGTATTTACAATTTTCACGTATTCACAGGATGGGTGATAAAGGTATGATTCCCAGTCGTTTAGCATTTCCAAGAATGGAGGGTCTAGCATGACCTCCAGGATCAGTTGGGATCTCAGCGGTCAGATCTTGAGTATTCATACATTTCGCCTTCTATGCCACATTACTAAAACTAAGAAATGGATATAGTTCATCTGTTTGAGATTCAGCCAGAGATTTAGAGTAACTGAACTTTTTTTTATACTTAATTTTCCTTTAGGTATGGCACAGTTATGCATTTTTGTAATATACTTCATTAATTTGTTTTGCTTCCTTCTCACTTATGCTAAAGTGCCACTTCCAGTTCCCAGTTCATGCTCCTTTAGAAGTTGCTTTCAACTGCTGCTCAGCAAATATCAATACACTATATTTAAACAGCAAGTGTATAGGAGTTCCCTTGTTTGAGCCTCCCTGCAACCCACACCAGAACTCAAACAAGGGAATTCCCATTCACAGACTGTTTTAATATAATGTAGTGATCTTTGCTGAGCAGCAGTTAAGAGCAGATTCTAAAGGAGCTGAAACAAGCACTACAGTATAATGTTTGGGAGAGAAGAAAGAAAAACAACGTAATGAAGTATATTGTAAATATTTATAATTTTACAGCAATACCTGGAGGATAATTATATTAAACAAGTTTAATTACTTTTTAATCCTGGTGTTGTAGAGGTTTCACATTGTCTTTGGTACCTGAGGGAGTCTGTGTTTGCTCTGTCACATAAGAGGAGGCCTTTTTACAGATTTAGCATTGGCGCACAGAAAGAACAAGTTCCAGGCCAGGGCAGTTTTTGAATTTCACATTTGAGCTGCTTTACCTACATATTAATTGTGCTTTAATTTGTTCAACTTTTACCTTTATATAGAGAGACCTTTACATCCAAAGGAGAGGGTCCTGGAGCAAGCCCTACAATGGTGCAAGTTGGCTGAGCCCAGTTCTGCATTTCTGCTAGTAAAGAAAATCTCCTTTGGTGAAGGAAGTTGTCTTTTCACAGGTAAACTCCAGCCGAAGGTTTCCTAACATCTGTGTGTGAGATGCTGGTTAAAAGGGAGTCATTATTGGGCACCACCAGAAGCCTTCAGTAAAGGCCGCTTTATATGAAACGACATCGCTAACAAGATGTTGTTGGGGTCACGGAATTCGTGACGCACTTCCGGCCTAGTTAGCGACGTCGTTGCATGTGAAATGCACGAACGACCGTTAACAATCAAAATTACTCACCTAATCGTTGATCGTTGACGCGTCGTTCCTTTCCCGATTATCGTTGCAGCTGCAGGTATGATGTTGTTCGTCGTTCCTGCGGCAGCACACATCGCTATGAGTTATACCGCAGGAACGAGGAACATCACCTTACCTGTGGCCGCCCGCAATGAGGAAGGAAGGAGGTGGGCGGGATTTTTGTCCCGCTCATCTCCGCCCCTCCGCTTCTATTGGGCGGCCGCTTAGTGATGCCGCACGAACCGCCCCCTTAGAAAGGAGGCGGTTCGCCGGCAACAGCGACGTCGCTAGGCAGGTAAGTATGTGTGACGGGTGTAAGCGATGTTGTGCACCAGGGGCAGCGATTTGCCCGTGACGCACAACCGACAGGGGGCGGGAACACTTGCTAGCGATATCGATATCGCTGCGTTTAAAGTGTCCTTAACATTGTAGAAGTTACAGTATCCTCCATAGTAGTATTAAAGTGATATATGCTGTCTGATCCCACAAGCGGCATGCATCATGCACTGGCTGTATGATCTCAGCCAGGTATGTTTGAAGTGCACTTATAGTCATAGACCTGTCAATCCATGGCAGTGGACGAGGAGTAGCAGGTGGCTTTAAAGTATGTTTTCCCTAGAAGACTGCAGTGTTTCAGTGTCAAACATACCTGACTGAGATCATACAGCCAGTACCTGATACATGTTGCATGTCAATTATGCTGCATGTATCCTTGGTCATTGTTCTCTTCAATACACAATATTGTACATTTGTTGCCTCACGCAAACAGCTAATCCTTTCTATAAGAACATTAAAGGGATCATTCTACATCTACTTGATGTTGATATGTTTATACATGTTTGGGAGGCTCTTAGTAGGAATCTCTCAGCAAGATTTCACCTTTCTCTCCAAACTATTTATATGCACATTGCTACGAGTGTCTCCCATTCTTGGGAGTCATTTGACAGGTCTGTGATCTGAGGTTCACATTGCCTTGAGAAACTCTGGGTTTTTAAATGTATTTGCTTTCTATTGGTGCAAGGTTTAAGGACTATTTCCTTGCTGGTAGTTCCTTTACTCTAATCTCAGGCGAAGCCGGTTTGTGACCACTCTCCTTTCCTTTAAATAGTCACAGGTTCCATCATCTGATGTCGGTTATAGAATTCATTCTGAACTGACTAACTTGGAGGGAGGAAATAAGTCTCTAGAGTCGTCCTGTCGTTTGCAGCCCTGGTGTTTGGTTGCAATTTTGGAGTTGGTGTTTATGCTTTTTTGTCTATTAGGCCTTTTGTCTTTAGGTACCTGTCTGTCTTCCTTTCCTTGTGTCTGATTATTGCAGTGGTGAAGTTTTGTACACTCACCAACTTTTGCACTATCCTGAGTGACTGGAGGGGCAGCTAGGGACAACATGTCATGGTGATGGAAGGAAAGGACCTGTATAGGGACTTTAGGGAGCTCAGGGTTCAGACACAGGCTAGTGTCAGGAGGTATCCCTTTTCCCTACGGTTAAGGCCTTCCTAACCCTTTCCACTCCCATTGTACCCATGTATTGCGTCGTGTGCCTGGCATTCCCTTACCTGAGCGTAGCACACATATAGCGCTTTCAAAATTAGGTGTAGCATTTCCCTTACATGGCTAGCTCATACCATTGTTACTGAGAAATCAGCAATGAATTGACAAGCAAATGAAGCTGAAGAACTATTTTTAGATCTGAAGCCTTTGTCACTCCAGCTCTATTCCCTGATCATCCTCCTGCTTGACTGACCACTCCTTTGCCTCTAGTCACACAGCATGGAGGCTGTCAGTCAAGAAGGAAGAGGCAGAGTTGGGGGTGTAACAGAGCTGGAGTGACAGAGGCTTCAGATTTACCATATCCATTTGCATATCCATTCAAGTGCTGATTTCTTAATAACGGAGGAATGGACTGGCCATATAAAGGTATTGCTGGAGTTGTCTTTGAAAGAGCTACATGCGAATATTAGAGGTTTGGGGATAGAAATTCTGCAGACTGATTCCCTTTAAAGTAAAGAGAAAGTTATTAAGAAACCCCTTTTAAATTTCACAAATGATCTGATGACAGCAGCTAACAAAATTTCTCAGATACAACGCTCAGATTTATTATAATCTTTATTTATAAACAAGTTATTATTATAATTTATGTATATTCTCTTTTAGGAGCAAAAAGAGAGACCCCAAAATGTGGATTATTGAAATGCAGAGAGGAATCACCCAAGTTTTTGGGCAGTAAGTTCCAGGAACGATACTTTGTAATCAGGGATCGGAAGCTGCTGCTACTTAAGGAGAAAAAGGTATGCATCTGCAAAAATCGAGAGCCTTTTATGTATCGGGATCTGCACTATTCAGATGTCCTTTTTCCTGGATAGATCATGCACGTCATAGTCTGAGGCTTTGTGTTTTTGTGGACCGAGGATCCACCAAAAGAAAAAATTGAATCTTGTCTGTTCTAGAGCAGAGTCACGGGTCACAGTCGCGTATTCCTTCAATGGGTTCATGAAAAACTAATAGCATACGTTAGTCTGTCTGAGTGCTGTCCCCTTTTACTGTTTAATAGATGGGGAACCTTTGACTTTTATTTTATTTTGCAAACTTGAAAATGGGATGTTTCACCAATGGTAAAAATGGAATGAAAATCGGATCTAGTACACAGATGTAAAATGGACCACTTTTATTGCATGCAAACAAATATAATAGTATCTCCATGCCTCTGCATATATAGGCTGCCATAAGCCAGCCCATTGTAAAGTAAATGTGAAGAATGTATTCAAGAATTTATTAAAGGGATTGTCCACTACTTGGACAACCTCTTCTCACTCCCCTCATGTGCTCCAGAAAAATAAAAGTCTATACTCACCTCCGGTACGGCCGCGGTTCCAGTGATGTCTGAAGTCGCATTCCCGGGGCCCACGTGACATTGTTATGAGCCCCGCGACCAATCAGCGTTGGCTTCCTTCTCCCCACCTTCAGACATTTGAGGAGGAAGTCAGAGCAGCACTCACATCTTGATCAAATCTCCGAATGTGGGGAGACAGTGTGGGGCTCGCGTATCATAAGAATGTTATGTGAGCCCTGGGAACATGACTTCAGACATCGCTGGAACCGCGGCTGCACCGGAGGCGAGTATTGACCTTTTTTATTTTTTTGGGGCGAACAAGGGGAATGAGTAGAGGTTATCCAAGTAGTGAACAACCCCATTAATCAATTCTTGAACATCCCCTTTAATTTAATTATCTGACATGAGTGCACATTATGTACCAACCTTTTTCTGACATAATTTTGCTGTTCTTATTTTACAGAGTGCCAAGCCAGAGAGAGAATGGTCACTTGATAATGCCAAAATTTACATGGGAATTCGAAAAAAATTAAAACCTCCAACCCAGTAAGTGTTTCTCCTATTAGAGGGAATTTGGCAGCAGGTGTTTGCTACCTCATCTGAGAGCAGCATGATGTAGGCAAAGGGATCCTGAGTTCATAGAATCATAGAATGGTAGAGTTGGAAGAGATCTCAAAGGCCATCGGGTCCAACCCCCTGCGAGTGCAGGCTTATCTAAATCATCCCAGCTATATGTTTATCAGATTTCCGCATGAAGATTTCCATTGATGGAGAGCTCACTACCTCCCGTGGTAACCTGTTCCACTGTCTGACTGCCCTCACTACCTCCAGTAGTCACCTGTTCCACTGTCTGACTGCCCTCACTACCTCCCGTGGTAGCCTGTTCCACTCTCTGACTGCCCTCACTACCTCCCGTAGTCACCTGTTCCACTGTCTGACTGCCCTCACCACCTCCCGTGGTAGCCTGTTCCACTCTCTGACTGCCCTCACTGTCAGAAAGTTTTTTCTAATGTCTAATCTGAATCTCCTTCCTTTAAGTTTCATCCCATTGCTTCTTGTACTTTCTTGTGCTAATGGGAATAGGGTGGGTTCCCTCTGCACTGTGACTACCGTGTTTTTCCAAAAATAAGACATCCCCCAAAAATAAGCCCCAGCAGGGATTTTCAGCATTTTCGGAGAAAGGCTTAAATATAAGCCCTCCCCCGAAAATAAGCCCTAGTCCCGGATCAATAATGAAGGGACCGTGCAGCTAAAAAAGATACAGATACCGCAGGACACTTCATTATAGACAGCGGGAACCCAGCAATCATTCACCCGACACTGAGCGGCAGGACCTGCAGTGATCGCATACCCGCACACATCAGCTCTCTCACACACACACACACACACACACAAAATCAGATCTCACACACACCAGATCTCACACACAAACATCGGATTGCACACACAGTCAGATCGCACACATAATCAGATCGCACACACAAACATCGGATCACACGCAAACATCAAATCACACACACACACAAACATCTGATCGCACACGCATCGGATCGCACACACACTCACCTCATCCAGCGACACCGATCCCTTCTCGCTGGGAGAATCCTGAGAGGCAGTGCGGTGCAGCGCGACGAACAGGACCTGCAGCCGGACACGTGAGTTGCTCTCATTCCCTGCTGCCGTAAGTGGTGGATGTGAGCTGCCGTAAGTGGTGGATGTGATGTGATGTGATGTGTGTGTGTGTGTGTGTGTGTGTGTGTGTGAGATCTGCTGTGTGTATCTGTGATCGGCTGTGTGTGTGTGAGATCGGCTGTGTTTTTCTGTGATCAGCTGTGTGTCTGCGTTCGGATGTGTGTATCTGTGATCGGATGTGTTTATCTGATTGGCTGTGTGTGCCTGTGATAGGATGTGTGTATCTGATCAGCTGTGTGTGCCTGTCATAGGATGTGTGTATCTGTGATCGGCTGTGTGTATCTGTGATCGGCTGTGTGTGCCTGCGATCTGCTGTGTGTGATCTGTGTATATCTGTGATCTGCTGTGTGTGTGTGTGTGTGTGTGTGTGTGTGTGTGTGATCTGCTGTGTGTGTCTGGGATCTGCTGTGTGTGTCAGCTAGCAGCAGGGTAGAACGGCATGCAGCACCGACCGGAGATCACAAGAGGACCTGGGAACCACGCAGACATCCTGGTCTGGTGAGTATGAGTCCCCTGGGAAGTGGGGGGGGGGTCTGCTTTTTTGGGAGGTAAACTTACCCCCAACCGTGTTTCTCCAAGAATAAGACCTCCTCCACAAATAAGCCCTAGTGCTTTTTTGGGGGGAAAAATCAATATAAGACAGTGTCTTATTTTTGAAAAAACACGGTACCTTTCAGATAATTGTAGGCCACCATTAAATCTCCTCTCAGCCTTCTTTTTTGCAAATTAAACATTCCTAGTTCGTTTAGCCGGTCTTCATATGACATGGTTTGTAGACCTTCTACCTTGGTTTCTACCTTCTATCTTGTTTGCTCTTCTCTGGACTTCCTCCAATGTATCAATGTCTTTCTTGAATTGAGGAACCCAGACCTGTACACAGTATTCCAGGCGAGGTCTGACCAGGGCAGAGTATAGGAGAATAATGACATCTCTTGACCTAGATTCAATTTTTGTCTTGTTCAATGATATATCACTTAGATTAGTGGCGACAGCTGTTCTGACACAGTGAAAGATTTGAGATTTTGCATGTGTCAGAGCTCTGAGAGCTTCCCCTGCCCACACCAGTCTTTCACTGCACATTTCCATAGACAGAAGCTGCTAAACATAGAAGGGGATGGAGTCGGACTAGAGCTCATGTGCTGCTGAGACCCACTAATGATAAAGATAAGAGGCTTAAACTAACATTCCAGATAAACAAAAAAAGACTGTGAGATAAGAGACACAGGGCTGAATTCTCTGTGTTAACTCTTACAGCATGATGTCTTCAGATTACATTGCAGAAACTTGCTTATAGAGTCCCTTTAAGTTAATGCCTTCATAATCCTTTATTTTATGCTAATGAGCGTTGGGACTAGGGGTGTGCTAACATGCTATTCAATGCAGCATCACCAGCGGTGACGCGCGTGCCTGTGTTTGCTGTGACCGCGCTTTTGAATGCCAGGCACTTCCGGTTATGCACAGTATGAAGCCAGGTGTACCCATCCCAGCTTCAGAGAGGTGTACTGTGCATTACTGAAAGTGGTGGGCATTCAGAAGCACGGTCGCAGCGGACACAGGTACGCGGGTCACCGCTGGTAATGCTTCATTGAATAGCATGTTAGTACGCCCCTGTGGGCGTACTAACATGATTAGAGGGTGGACTAGTCGGGGGATTTAACGCCCTTGGGACTAGTCGCAGGCCTCATTAGTATGAGATAAAAGATTTTTAGAAATACTTTTTCTAAAGATCCCTTTATCTATGCTAGTGTATACAGGGATGGTTAGGTAGATATTAGCAATATACACCCAAAACTGTTCATGGTTCAAGGGGGAATATTGCACCTGACAGGTTCCCTTTAAGAACTGCACCCAATGTCTTATTCCATTCAATGCACCCTGTTCCAGTTAACCAATCATCAGCCTATGGCTCCCATTCATCATTACTTTTGCGCCTGTTTTTTTGTCTAGTTTTATGTCTTTTCTTTTGTTTGCACTCAATTCATTATCTATTTATGCCTTTTTTGAAGTTTATATTATATGTGCTTATCTGTTTTATTGTTTGTGGACGAAATTTAGCGATTCCTATGTTTTCACCTGATTCATCTATTGCAGCTCATTAAAGGCAATCATTCAGAAAGTTTTTGCAATGTAATCTGAAGAGAGCATGTCGTAGGGATTAACATTCAGATTTCAGGGCTGCATCTCTTATCAAGGTCCATGCTGCTGTTCATCTGCAATGTTTGTTTTTACTTCAGGACATTATCATTTCCAAACTAAATCAGATCAGCTAGTCTGGCACACCCCTTAAGGGTGCTTTACACGCTGCGACATCGCTAACGATATATCGTCGGGGTCACGTCGTTAGTGACGCACATCCGGCGCCGTTAGCGACATCGCAGCGTGTGACACCACGGAGCGACGATCAACGATCGCAAAAACGTCCAAAATAGTTGATCGTTGACACGTCGCTCCTTTTCATAATATCGTTGGTGGTGCATGCCGCTGGTTGTTCGTCGTTCCTGCGGCATCACACATCGCTATGTGTGACACCGCAGGAACGACGAACATCTCCTTACCTTCGTCCACCGGCAATGAGGAAGGAAGGAGGTGGGCGGCATGTTCCGGCCGCTCATCTCCGCCCCTCCTCTGCTATTGGGTGGCCGCTTAGTGACGCCGAACGAACCACCCCCTTAGAAAGGAGGCGGTTTGCCGTTCACAGTGACGTTGCTAGGCAGGTAAGTACGTGTGAAAGGGTGTTAGTGATGTTGTGCGCCACGGGCAGCGATTTGCCCGTGACGCACAACCGATGGGGGCGAGTATGCTCGCTAGCGATATCGATATCGCGGCATGTAAAGTACCCTTTACTGTTATTAGCAGCTCACTGTCTGTAGGCATTGTATATAGAGAGCCTGGTGTGGGCAGGGATAGCTTTCTCAGCTCTACTGCATTGCTAAATCTAAAAACTCTGATTGTGTCAGAACGGCTGCACCCAGTAATCTAAGTGATACATCGTTGTATTTAGGATCTCTTTGCCTACATCATGCTGCTCTCAGATGAGGTAGCAAAAACCTGCTGACAGATTCATTTTAAAAAGGTGCACAATTTGACGCAACTATACTCTAGTCCCCTTTGGTGTAGTTTTGTGCACGTCTTTTCAAGTACTCGCATGTTTAGCATTATTTTAAAAAAGTTACAAAAATGGTTAATAAATAAATAAAAGTCCATTTTTGATTTTGTTCAAAATTCATGGCCCACTGGCGCTATTTTGATGAATTTATCACAATAAACATCAGACAAGACAAAAAAAAAGAAAAGTAACTTAAAAATCGTAAATAATAAATTGAGTCCTATGTGTTTTGTGGTTTTGCTATAGAGACATGCCTCCGTGTGTGTAAAGCCATTAGCTCAAGTCATCAGGGTGGTATGGTATCATCTATTGAAAAGTTGCCCAATCCCTTTGATACGGTGATGTCCGCTCAGAACGCCTCTTATACGCACTGAGGTTGATGCACAGCTTTGGGGAGGACTTTTTTTTTTCTTACTTTTATGCAATTGGGGCTATAAGTTGCTTTTCTTTTAATCTATTTTGTTACATATTTTGCTAAAATTATGCAAAATTGGAAGCAAAAATTTCAGGCATATATAAAATCACTCTAGTGAAAGACCGGAGATCATTTGTGCAAAAATGCAATAGAATAAGGCCCAATGACTTTTCTATGCACATATACACCCACTATAGAGTAAATACCTGTACTGTTTGCTGCATGTCTTATGTTTGTTAGATTTAAATATTTTCTTTTAAATTGCACTTTAAATATAAGTTGAAAATTCAGAGGGTTCGGCTTTGTTCACACTTTGCAACAGTTTTGTGTTTAGTTCCAGCTTTTTTACAGTGATTTATCAAAATTAAGGCGGGATATGGCTTTTTTTGTTTGTTTTTTTGCTATGGTTTTGAAAAATACAAGTATAAACTTGTCAGCAGCGCCAAGATGTAGATGTGGTCTCTCTACTGCGGCTTCTATGTTCTAACTGCAATTCCATCATTTGTCCACTAGGTGGGGCTTTACAATCTACATGGATAAACAGCAGCTGTAAGTATTATTTACCGTATTTATTTTACTTGCTTATAGAGTGCAAATAATTCCTCACTGTCCCCATTGGGGCTCACAATCTAATTTCCATACCAGTATGGAGAGTGGGAGGAAAGCAGAGTAAACTCCTTGCAGATATCCTTGGTGGGCTCTAAACCCAGGATCCCGAAGCTGCAAGGACACAGTGCTACACACTATTATATGGAATAACTGATAATATATTGCCAATTGGGAACGGTCCAAAAATAATATCACTTAATTCACTAGTTAAAAATAAATAAATAATGCTTTCCTTAATCAAGAATCAGAAAAAATATTAGTACATGCCCTCATCATCTCCCGCCTCGGCTACTGAAACCTCCTGCTCTGTGACCTCCCTTCCAACACTCTTACACCCCTACAATCTATCCTAAACTCTGCAGCCATTTACATTTCTCCCCTCGCTATTCCCCAGCCTCGCCACTCTGCAAATCCCTTCACTGGCTTCTCATTGCCCAAAGACTCCAGTTCAACACATTAACCATGACATACAAAGCCATGCACAACCTGTCTCCTCCACACATCTGTGACCTAGTCTCCCGGTACCTACCTGCACGCAACCTCAGATCCTCACAAGACCTCCTTCTCTACTCCTCTCTTATCTCCTCTTCCCACAATGCATACTAGATTTCTCCCGTGCCTCCCCCCGTACCTCAGACTCTCTCCTACCGTGAAAAGCTTCAAGAAGAACCTGAAGACCCACCTCTTCCAACAAGGCTACAACCTACAATAACCCTCAGTCCAGTACACCACTGCGCAACCAGCTCTGTCCTCACCTATTGTACCATCACCCATTCCCTGTACACTGTGATCCCTCATGGGCAGGGTCCTCTCTCCTCCTGTACCAGTCATGGAATTAATGGCGCTATAATAAACAATATATATATATATATATATATATATATATATATATATATATATATATATATATATATATATATAATATTCATGCAGTGTATTTTAAGTGAAATCCTCTTTAATGGTTCATTTAGATAAGTCAATAATAATCACAAACCAGTGTCCATCTCAACCTCGCCCTTGTAAAAAGATGCATTTCTGATAACATGATACTGTATGGGGATCGTACTGTCTGAATGATTACTGAATGATTACTGTGTGAACAGGCCAGCTAACCGACTGCTGATCGGCTTGTATATAAACGATCAGTGGTCATTTATGGCTTGGATTTGCCTGTCTAAATAGGTCATAAAAGGCACCAATGAGTAACATCAAGTTGCGCTATGGTTGGGGGCATAACAAAGTGATATGGAAGGGCAACATAGGCATATTTCTATATAGGAGTTATATTCAAAGCAAGAATGCCGCGGAGACACCATCACATGTTTCTCAACGCTGGCAGGAAACTAGCCAGGTCTTTCACCGGGAAGGAACAACCACGGGAAGAGCAGTCTCCAGTCAAGGATACCATGTTTGGCATAGGTGGTCTCCTTTACTGGAGACTGCTCTTCCCGCGGTTGTTCCTTCCCGGTGAAAGACCTGGCTAGTTTCCTGCCAGCGTTGAGAAACATGTGATGGTGTCTCCGCAGGCCTTCTTGCTTTGAATATTTCCCAGGGGGCATTGCTCTAGAATCACTGCGTTGAGAAACACGTGATGGTGTCTCCTCAGTGGTGGATGTTGATCTCCCTAAGGTCAACCATCCTTGATCACATATATAGGAGTTATAGGGAGCAAGATGGGAAAGATGGAAGTGCCAAACCCGGGAAATTAACTGGCCAAGTCCAGGTGTATAATGTAGGATATCACTTAAACATGGTATTATTTTTTAAAAAGCCTTACTACCATTGCGGACCTATTTGATCCATACTGCACATTGCCGACAGCTTGATGTTAATGACATATAAATTAGGAAACAAAAGCTTTGTCCCACCCAGAGCACCTAATGGAAGTCTGCCTCCCTAGGTCATTTACAACATTAGCGCCTGTCTGTTTATGTTGATTGATAGGCACCAGACAGGAAACCTCAAGCCTGCTCACATCGACACAGTCTGCGTGTAGTGGGACTTGGGGCGGTAGTCACTGGCGAGGCGCTGTTCTCTCACAGGAAACATGGGGTGGTCCTGGCTGGGTGTGTGGTCTTGTGTCTTGAGGGCTATTTGCCATGCAGGCCCTATGCTCCTGATGGCTCTGGCTGGCCAGGACCAGATGTTAACTTAAGCACAGAAGGAGATCACCAATTCTTAAAACTTAGTCTTTTACTTAAATGTAAGTTGACAAACACAGTGCATGGGGAACAGCTGGCATACATCTTCTCAGACATTTCTTGCTCAATACGAAGCATCACCAGCAATAGTCCCTCCACTCCATCCAACCTAGATGTTCCTGTCCTCATTAGTCCCGTTATTTCATCACCACCAAGCTCAATCTCACTGTACCATCCATGAGAGTCATTCCGTCCCTTTCTGCGACTCCGCATACAGTTCTCCTCACGTAGGAGATATGTTGCCACTATGGCTGAACCCTAGCCTCACGCTACTGATGCTTTGGAATGTCTGGCCAGGGTTACCTTTTCGCCTCACGTACTGTGTGAGCAGACCCTTCACCTTCTGTAGTCGTAGACTGTCTTGGAGCTCAATGCTGAGCGTCCTGTGTGAGGAACAAACTACTCCAGTCTCTAGTTCTCCTGATTACCACACTGACCTGACTACATTGGCTACTTTGACTATTAACTCTGCCTGTCCCTACAGCCTGTTGTTGGGCAGACTTGACCTTTTACCTACTTTTCTATACACACACATTATAATGCTCTGCATTATCACATTCTACATGACACTGCTATGCCTTACATAAAACAGGAATATTTCATATTCCATTATCAATACTGCTACATCTTACACATTATACATTCCTATCTTACATTAAGATCCAAGGAGTAAGTTTTCTCCTTATGGAGAGTGACACACCAGGTCTGGCATGGCAGTATGAGGAGACAAAAGCTTTGCACCCTCCTCTGGAAAACTTAATATGCAAATTGCCTCTTCAAAGAGGAAGAAGACTTGAACTCTAGTGCCGCCTGTTGGAAGTAGCAATCCTAAAAGTCAATATCGACCCTTTAACGAGTCGTGCCACATGACTTAGGATATATAACCAGAATCTTAATGTACAGACACTCTATTTCGGGGTATTGCCCTTCATCAGTGCAAAGTACAAGATCTGACAGTGTTTGCAAATTGAGGTTTGGCTTATATATCCTAAGTCATCTGACAAGGCTCATTAAAGGGTCGATATTGACTTTTAGGATTGCTACTTCAAATAGGTGGCACTAGAGTTCAAGTCCTCTATCTCTCTGAAGTCGCACTTTGTATGTGTTATATTAGTAACACTTAACTTTATCATATATTACATTACACTGCATTGATGCAATTGGAGTCTTCAAGGAGTACACATGAGAAAAAGGAGAAGAAAGCAACCGCACATGAATCAGATGCACACCGATAGTATAAAATATATAATTTGCCTTTATTGTATATCAATATTTAAAACCATTTAAAACCAGAGATACAAAAGTGAACATGCAAACAAGAGGTGAGGTCGGTTCACCCTGGGCAAAAAATAACAGCATTACATAGGAAATGGTGAAGATAAATACATAAATAACCAAAATTTAGATGCTGTAAATGATGCCAAATAGAAATGCTGAAATGTACCCAATGTTTGATCTGGACCCACAATAGCAGCAACAACGTCTCTTAGATGAACGTCTGTAACATATCCCTATAAGATATACAGTCATAGAGAGGGAAAGGGTTACCTACAGATGCATTGGATATAACGATTATATAGAAGGACAATCACAGGACATGAGAATAAGTTCCTGGTCTTAAATATCCTGAGCATGTACATAAACCATGGACGTTTGAGCACATATCCATAAACAATACAGAACCTCCCAGGGGGTTTGTTAATAGTGCATGCTGCAGCTAAAGTCTAATGCACAGGAAAAATGCCGGTTAAACCAATAAGTGCATGTAATCTGATAGTCAGGGGAGACCAGACCAGTAATGGGGAGTCAAACATGAATCTAAAGCGGCAATATACCCAGGGTTAGCAGGCCAACGCGTGTCGCCGCCTGAGCGGCTTCCTCAGAGCAAGGGCACTAGAGTTCAAGTCCTCTATCTCTCTGAAGTCGCACTTTGTATGTGTTATATTAGTAACACTTAACTTTATCATATATTACATTACACTGCATTGATGCAATTGGAGTCTTCAAGGAGTACACATGACTATAGGCCCACCTCTTTACTTGAGCATCTGCCCTGTAAGGGTACTGGCTTAAGTGTGACACTGCGCAAGTGTTGCCCATTGACCCTGTACACACCCGCAGTTATGTGAGCTGATATTAGCAGGCACAAGATTTTCTGTCTGGTATCAATGGGTATCAATTCCCATTCATTTTTTTTCTGGACAGGTTTCTTATTTCCCTTTTTGGGCTAATTTTTGGACGTGTCATCCTAACGTTCCATACGCACGCTCTATATCGGAGGACTTCAGCACATATTGCTCATCAAAATATCTAATAGTACACATCCAAGTGTGTGTAGATCTTTGTCCATACCTCAGAAAAAAATCTGAGTAGAGTGAGCAAGTTACTTTTCCTTGTTTTTGAAATTCAACGTGCCATAGGCCAATCTGTGATGACTGAGCATAACATGTGCCATTTGCATTTTTCAGGTGCTTATGTTGTACCATACAAGCAGAGATGTGGGACTGGATCACAAGTATTCTCAAAGCACAGGTAAAAACCCTAAAGGTTCAGTATAAATAAAGGTCATATTGGCTACTACAGAATCTATAAGATCCTATCATATATTGTAAAGTCAGGGACATTGCTAGGATCTTTAAAGATCAGGGGTCCAAACCCCAAGTGATCTGACTCCCATATACCCCATACAATGATATAAATAAGTGTTAACACTATTGCTGCTATACCACGATGAGACAATCTTGTTCTAGTACATCTTCATCTTCTTTCTTCTGGTGCCATGCACTGCACATCCAGGTATATTAGTGTAGAGAGCGGTGTCAGAAGAAAGGAGGCAGAGAAGAGAACGCACACGGCCCCGGTGAGTGCACGCAATAGCACACACACCGGCTGCAGTCAGACAGTGCTCGCTTTGAGAAGCCAATACTGTACATCAAAAGCTGGGGAAGGCCTATTTAAAATGCATTTGGGGATTACGGACTCATTTTACAAAATAATGCCCTCAGAGTGCCCCCTTGAGTAGTATTGTCCCCTGAGTTCCCTCAGCATTAATATTAGATCCATTAGTGCCTGCTTCTGTAATAACACTACCAGAGTGCCCTGTCATTAATAATGCTCCAAGAACTGCCTCAACAATGTCACGAGAGTACCCCATTCAGTAATATTGCTCACAGAGTGACCTCTCAGTAATAATTCCACAAGCGTGCCCCCTCGAAGTAATAACATCCTTAGAGTGCTCAGTTAGTAATAATGTCCCCACAGTTCCCCATCAGTAATAATAATGACAGTGTGTCCCCACCAATAATAATGTCCCCAGAAAGCCCCTGTCAGTAATAATGCCCGCAAAGTGCCCCAGTCAATAATAGTTAACCATCCAGTAATATTGATCCATTAGTGCCCCATCAGTAATAACATCCCCAGAGTGTCCCGTCGGTAATAATGACCCCGGAGTGCTGCAGTGCACACTAAAAAATAAAGCTTGTACTCACCTTGTCTTCTTCCCCACTGTCCGAAGCCACTGAGGACTCTTCTACGTTTGCAAGGAGTGGCCGGCTATCACAGGCAGCATAATGCAGTGACGTAATTGTGCCACCTGCGTCGGGATGGTGACATCTTGAAGACTGTAGCCCTGCAGCTGTCTGTGACTTGGGGCAGGCGGCATATGGCTGTCTGCTCCATCTCTGGGTCATGTTGACACCAATACACTTTGCAGTGTCGCTAGATGGAGATCAGGGGCTCCCAGCCAAAAGTCCGGGGTTGTAGATTTTGATTGGTTGCTCTTGACGCCACTAGATGAAGGGATATTCTCATCTTGGATGTCCATGTCTGCAGCTTGCCCAAATCCTTTCATAACTCACGAGTTGGCCGTTGTTAACCACCTTGTCTGGTGGATCGTCTATCAGGGAATCTGCACTCTCCTAATAGGTGGATATGCCAGAAATATCCAAGATGGGAATACTCCTGTAGCTGTTGAAGAATCTCAATAGTTTATATTTTACTTTTATGAGGCAAAAATACATGTTCTGCTTTGATTTTTCAGCACGATGATCTTCGCCCTGTGATTTTAAGACGACACTCTTCCTCAGATGTAACAAAGCAAAAATTTGGCACCATGCCGTTAGTACCAATCCGCGGAGATGACACCAACGCCACCATGGTCTCTGCAAATCAACAACTGGTGAGTTTTATTGTAATCATAATGGAAAGTGGAGATGGTGCTTTATCCTTTTTTAACCCCATCAGCACTTGAGGCGTGAACTTGTACGTACACATTAGCTGCAGGACCTCTTCTCAGCCTTTTCGTCTTCTCCATTTTACATTAATTATGACCACAAAGTTCAGCTCATTTTTTGACATGGCCTGTGGTCATAAATCAGCTGAGAAGAACACAGAAAAATGTGCATAAACAAGTTAGCACATTCTGCAGCTAACAATAGCCATGCAACACAGAAGCTTCAAAGGCAAACGGTACAAAATTGTCAATGATGTAACAATGATTTTCAGACAAAAATTTAAAAATTCAAGTAAATAAAAATGATCCTGAATGTGTCCGTGTCCTTTAAAGAGGTTTTCTATAAACATATCTTTATAACCTATTCTATAATTGGTTGATAGGTGGTATAATTATTGCTGGCCTGACTACTGGGACCCCTTTGACCCCAAAAATGTGGGTTGGTGGGTAAATTTCATGGTAAGCGACTAAGTTCCTTTTACTCCTTTTATCATTTTAGAAAATGGCGTGTGGTCCCCCCCCAATTTTGAAACCCAGCCATGATAAAGTCGACAGCTGGGGGCTGGTATTTTCAGGATAGGGAGACCCATGGTTATTGGCCTCCCAGCCTAAAAATAGCAGCCTGCAGCTACCCAGGATTGTCGCATCCATTAGATCTGACAATCCCAGAACTTTACCTGGCTCATCCTGATTGCCCTGGTGCAGTGGCAGTCGAGGTAATAAAGGGTTAATGAAAGCTCACAGCTACCACTAAAATTAGGTGGGTCTATGAGAACCCCCCGTTACTAATCTGTGAGTTAAAAGAACTAAACACAAACACTGAAAAAATCCTTTATTTGAAATAAAATACAAAAAAACATCCTCTGTCACCACTTTATTAACCCACAAAACATCCAGGTCCAACATAATCCACAAGAGGTCTCATGACGATTCCAGCCCTGCTACATTACTGAAGGCACAGCGCGCAGGTATAGAACATGACCGCCTGCTGTGGGCTTCAGGTAGAGAATGACTGTGCCGCATTGATGAGCGGTGACATCTGTCAGTTTATTTGCAGTCACAGCTGGAGGTTCCTACAGTCCTCCACCTGTGACCACTGGTAACCTGATCTCAGGAAATCTCATTAAACTCAGTGACCCTACACACTTGCCGAAGCTTTTTCTGCAGTTATTATAACATGGTTGTCTATTGATTTGTCGCTCTTCCATGCACGAGAGGAGCAACCGAATCAATAGCTGATATGAGCATTGCTAAACGTCCGACTCTGCCTCCAATCTCCAACTTCTTGACTCCGACTTCCTCATACATGGCTCAAGTTTAAGTGATACATTTCCTATTTATATTTTTTATCTTTAGTCACTGTGAAATGCTCAAATACAGCTGACGTCATAGGAATCTTCTTAGACATTTTGTAATGCTATAAATTCGCTCTCAAAATAATTTTGTCCTGTAAAAAAATAAGGTATATTGTAATTTCAAGAATAGAGAATCATTCATGTATAATTTTGGATAGAAATAAAACAAACTTTGCATAAATCAGTAGTGCAGATGACAATTCAAAGGTTTGTAAAATATGTTATTGGACATTTTTACTCTGAACATTCAATGTTAGACTTTTCTCAGGGTACAGCTCACTAATAGTGATGAGCGAGTACTAAAAAGCTCGGGTGCTCGAAGCTCGGGCCGAGCCTCCCAAGATACTCGTGTACTCGGCCCGAGCAACGAGCCCAATGTTATCCTATGGGAGACCCGAGTATTTTTGTGAAATGACCCCCCGGCAGCATGGAGAAACCCTAAAAATGTCACAAAAGTCTCAGAAGAGTGCTCAAATGACATGGCAACAGCATGGGGAAGACCCCTTGAAGCATTTATCACTCAAAAGTCACAGCTGTGAACAATTTTGTCCGCGTTTTACGCCATTTTTATGGACTCACCAGAAAACCTTCCAAAATGACCCCAAAATGATTTTTCATGGCGGAAATGTTAAGGGCACATACCCAATAGTGAGATAGAGCTGGTGTATGTTACTTTTTGAGATTAATACATGAAAGATTTTACGTGAAAACATTGTGTGGCACTCCGATGTCCCTGAGAAGAGACGTACATGAAGGCCTCTTGAGTCTAATGTGCCAATTTTGAGGAAGTGAGTCTTTGTAGTATTTTCCTTTGCCAGGGCAGTCCAAAATTGTGAGGTTCACCAATGCCCCTGCATACAGACGTGCATGAGGGCCTGTAAACCTGAAGTGCCCATTGTAAGGAAGTGGGTCTATTGTAGTATAGCCCTTAGGCAGGGCAGCCAAAAATTGGGAGGCTCCACATTGTCCCTGGATAGAGACGTGCATGAGGGCCTGTAAACCTGAAGTGCCCATTGGAAGGAAGTGGGTCTATTGTAGTATAGCCCTTAGGCAGGGCAGCCAAAAATTGGGAGGCTCCACGTTGTCCCTGGATAGAGACGTGCATGAGGGCCTGTAAACCTGAAGTGCCCATTGGAAGGAAGTGGGTCTATTGTAGTATAGCCCTTAGGCAGGGCAGCCAAAAATTGGGAGGCTCCACATTGTCCCTGGATAGAGACGTGCATGAGGGCCTGTAAACCTGAAGTGCCCATTGGAAGGAAGTGGGTCTATTGTAGTATAGCCCTTAGGCAGGGCAGCCAAAAATTGGGAGGCTCCACGTTGTCCCTGGATAGAGACGTGCATGAGGGCCTGTAAACCTGAAGTGCCCATTGGAAGGAAGTGGGTCTATTGTAGTATAGCCCTTAGGCAGGGCAGCCAAAAATTGGGAGGCTCCACATTGTCCCTGGATAGAGACGTGCATGAGGGCCTGTAAACCTGAAGTGCCCATTGTAAGGAAGTGGGTCTATTGTAGTATAGCCCTTAGGCAGGGCAGCCAAAAATTGGGAGGCTCCACGTTGTCCCTGGATAGAGACGTGCATGAGGGCCTGTAAACCTGAAGTGCCCATTGGAAGGAAGTGGGTCTATTGTAGTATAGCCCTTAGGCAGGGCAGCCAAAAATTGGGAGGCTCCACGTTGTCCCTGGATAGAGACGTGCATGAGGGCCTGTAAACCTGAAGTGCCCATTGGAAGGAAGTGGGTCTATTGTAGTATAGCCCTTAGGCAGGGCAGCCAAAAATTGGGAGGCTCCACATTGTCCCTGGATAGAGACGTGCATGATGGCCTGTAAACCTGAAGTGCCCATTGGAAGGAAGTGGGTCTATTGTAGTATAGCCCTTAGGCAGGGCAGCCAAAAATTGGGAGGCTCCACGTTGTCCCTGGATAGAGACGTGCATGATGGCCTGTAAACCTGAAGTGCCCATTGTAAGGAAGTGGGTCTATTGTAGTATAGCCCTTAGGCAGGGCAGCCAAAAATTGGGAGGCTCAACGTTGTCCCTGGATAGAGACGTGCATGATGGCCTGTAAACCTGAAGTGCCCATTGTCAGGAAGTGGGTGTATTATAGTATAGCCCTTAGGCAGGGCAGCCAAAAATTGGGAGGCTCCACGTTGTCCCTGGATAGAGACCTGCTAGGTTCTTAGTGCCTCCGTGCTTGCATTTAAAAACCGCACGTGTGTGCCTGTTGGTGGCAGCTTTCCACTGCATTTGTGTGAGTTTTGCAAAAACTTGGATATAACGCACAAGTCTAGTGAATACACATCAGCACAGCATTGCAAAATGCGCAAGGGCGTTGTCAACGAACAAGGAAGTGGACGTGATGGTGGTGCAGGCAGAGACCGAGGTTGTGTACAAGCTCTAATTTCGCCACAACAAAGGGCCACATCTAGTCGCTCGCACGTCCTGTCCCAAATTCTTGGGAACCGCAGCAGTACACCGCTCTTGAACCAAGACCAGTGTCAACAGGTTGTTAGTTGGATAGCGGATAATGCTTCCAGTCAGATTGGCACCACCACAAACACTCTGTCTTCCACACGGTCAAGTGTCAGTAGCCGTGATACTGCACCGCACATTTCAGAACCTGATCCTCCTTCCTACCACCAGGCCGAGTACACGTCCACGGACATTACTGATCCCACACTTGGACACTCGGAAGAGCTGTTCGTTCACGTTTCCATTCACAAATTCTGGCCTCTCGCCAGCTCCTGTTGAAGTGGGCCATGACGAGATTGTATGTACAGATGCCCAAATATTTGAGCAGCCACGTTCTCACGAAGGTGGCAACGTGTCTCAACAAGGGGTGGACGATGATGAGACACAATTGTCAGGAAGTCAGGAGGAGGAGCAGGGTGCGGAAGAGGAAGACGACGTGGTGGATGATCCAGTAACTGACCCAACCTGGCAGGAGGATATGCAGAGCGAGGACAGCAGTGCACAGGGGGAGGGAGGCGTAGCATCCCAACAGGCAGTAAGAAGCAGAGTGGTGGCCCCAGGCAGACGTCAGGCAACTGTTCCCCGGAACAACACGACACAAGGTGCCTGTACAAATGTTAGGTCTTCCCGAGTCTGGCTGTAATACTATTGTATGTATTGAGGATTTCGATTGCGTTAGGGCAATGACAACCAGAGACGAGTTCTTGGTGCAAGACGTTTATAATATGCAACCAGCAAATATGTACATAAACGGAACAAAAACAGAGTAGAACATAAATACAGGAAATACCTTCCAGGGACGGAGCGAAAGGGAATTCCCGGGACCGCGCACCGGACTCCCCCAGGGAGACCACCAAGAGCGAACCCCTATACAGGGACTGTCTGGCAATCACCCCAGAAGCCCTAAATGTGCAGCAGCCGGGACACAAAAGGGCAATAGGTAAGTCCAAAAATGTCCGTACGTGATGTGAGTCCAGAGTGGTATTAAACGGAAGGAACCGGGCAGAAGTGCCGACCAAAGACGGCAAACGGAGTCCGGGCACATCTAGATGATACCAGATGAAGTCCAGAGTCGGTGTCGGTTTTTTTCCAAGAGGATCCGAATAACAATCAGGAACCAAAAGCAGCAGGGCAGGAGCACACAGGAAGCAGTATACTCAGGCACTGGACTAAGCTTTAGGGGCGGCTTTTAAACAGATGGACAGGAAGTAGGGCAACAGAACAGAAAACTCCATGTTAACAAAGGGCAAGCTCTTTCAAAAGAAAACTGGAAAACCCGGAACTCTGACACTGGCAGTTTTTTAAGTTGGCTCCAGATGATTCTAAAAAGGCCATTTGCAACACCTGCCATGCCAGCATCAGCAGGGGTACCAAAACTAGCAGCCTGACCACCACCAGCATGATCAGGCACATGTCAGCCAAGCACCCGACTTTGTGGGAAGTACAACAGAGTCGAGGAGCAGTGCTTGCTGATGTCAGTGCTACGTCTTAGCTGGTTGTGCATGCGAGCCAATCCCCTGTCCATGCTGCCTGCGAACAAGCCTCCTCCGGCCATGCACCTGCAGTTACCCACGCAGAAATAACACCATCATCAAGCACGTCCTTGTCCCAGCGCAGCGTTCAGTTATCCATTCAGCAAACCTTTGAACGCAGGTGCAAATACACTGCCAACGCCCCACATGCCACACTTCTAAATGCTAACTTTTCGCGACTGCTTGCGCTGGAAATGTTGCCTTTTAGGCTGGTTGAGACAGAAGCATTCCGCGACCTGATGGTGGCAGCTGTCCCACGTTACTCGGTCCACAGCCGCCACTATTTCTCCCGGTGTGCCGTCCCCGCATTGCATAACCACGTGTCACAAAACATCACACGTGCCCTGAACAACGCTGTTTCAGCCAAAGTCCACCTAACCACAGACACGTGGACAAGTGCATGTGGGCAAGGCCGCTACATCTCGTTGACGTCACACTGGGTTAATATTGTGCAAGCTGGGACCCAGTCTGAGCAAGGGACGGAACACGTCCTTCACACACCAAGTTTTGCAGGCCCTACCTCTGTCAGGGTTTCACACACACTCTACAGCTCCGGAATGTCATGCTCCTCAGCCTCCTCCTCCTCCTGCGCATCCTGATCCACTTTACCCTCCACACCAGTCCCAAGCTGGAAGTGTCGCGGGCGGAGGAGGGGACGGTGCGCTCTCCCACTGCTCGGGTCCGGCTGACGCTGCTCTACGGCTGCTGCTGCTCGTTGGCTCGAGCGATGGCCGGATCCCGGGGACTCGAGCGGCGCTACTCGCCCGTGAGTGAAAAGGGGTGGTTTGGGTTTTGAGGATATTGTCCGTGACGCCACCCACGGTTGTGGTGATTGTGTGGACACCACCGCTGCTCTGGACGGGGATCCCGGGAGCCTGTGACAGGGAGCAGCTTTGTTGTTATTTCTCCCCTCCGTGGGTAGGGGGGTTGGTTGTCCCGGGGCCTGGTGATGGGGTAGAGATGGATGACAGGCGGGTTGCGGGGCCTGATGAGGTGCAGGGTCGCAGGGGCAGCGCTGTGCCGCACGGCACGGAGGTACTCACTCAGCCCAATGATGATGACACAGTTCACGGTAAAACAAGTGGCTGGATGGACGGGTCCCTCGGACGGCTGCGGTTGTTCCTCCCTGCAGGTTAGTGATGACTGTCTCTCCCTGCACCTAAGTTAAGTGTTGGTAGTGATGGTTTCCCAACGGTAACCCGCTCCCCGACCTGGATATGGGCCGGAGGAGCCCCTTTTGCCCACAGGCGCTGGCCCTGGGAGACGGTTGCCCTTGGCGGTGGCGGTGTCTCCCCTTCACGGTTGGACGGTTGCCTTCTATCTGGACTTGGCTGTTTGGAAACCCTGAGGTCCCCTTCACTAACGGATTTGGCAAATTCACGGCGACACCAAGCCTTGCCGGGATCCGAAAGTCCTCTGCCAATGGTGCTGGCTTCTCTTTGTATACCGGTCCGGTACGGCCGGGTCACCACCCGTCCACGGTCCTTACGGCAGACTCCAATCGGCCTCCACTGCAGACGGTCACCACATCCTGCCAACCTTGCTGTCCTGTCCGGGCCACACACCCGGACCAACTTCAGGCTCTTTGCTGTCACTTTTCTCCTCTCTACTACTTTCCTCCTTCCACTTCCTTAGCTTAACTCTCACTGCCTGTGTTTTCCCTCCTCCTCGGTGGGTGGAGACCAACCGCCTGGCTCCACACCCTGGTGTGGACAACAGCCCCTGGGGAAGGCAACAAGGATTTTGTGTTTTGACTATGATATGCCTGCAGGGAGTGTGGGGTGTGTAAGTGTTGTGCTCTGTGGCCCCTGGCTTGTCCAGGGCGACACAGAAGCACTGCAGCACTGCCTCGGCGAAGCGGCAACAGGCAGTGCTGAAGCTAATCTGCATAGGTGACAAACCCCACAATGCAGAAGAGGTGTGGACAGCTCTGAAACAGCAGGCAGATCACTGGCTCACAACTCTGAACCTAAAGCCAGGAAAGGTCGTGTGTGACAATGGCCGGAACCTGGTGGCGGCTTTGAGGCGAGGCCAGCTGACACATGTTCCATGCGTGGCCCATGTGCTCAACCTCGTGGTTCAGCGGTTTCTAAAGTCATACTCAGAGCTGTCTGATCTGCTGGTAAAAGTTCGCCGCCTGTCTGCACATTTTCGAAAGTCACCTACTGCTTCAGCCGGCCTTGCCGGCTTAAGACGCCGTTTGCATCTTCCGGCACACAGACTGGTGTGTGATGTCCCCACGCGTTGGAATTCAACTCTGCACAAGTTGGTCAGGATATGTGAGCAGAAGAGGGCAGTTGTTGAGTACCTGCATCACCTAAGCCGTCGGGAAATGGGTCAAACTCCACACATAACACCTGAGGAGTGGAGATGGATGTCCGACCTATGCACCATCCGCCAAAACTTTGAGGACTCCACCAAGATGGTGAGCGGCGATGACGACATTATTAGCGTCACCATACCGCTTCTCTGCCTTCTAAAATGGTCTCTGCTCAAAAAACAACCATGATGCATTGCAGGCGGAGCGCGATGAGTTTGAGCAAGAAACAGTAGTGGGTGTGGGTGATAACACACAGCCCAGCCTCGTCTCATCACAACGTGCAGTGGAGGACTATGACGAGGAGGAGGATGAAGACATGGAGCAACTCTGTGGCCAAATTGAGGATATGACATGCAGTCATATCCTCGGTTCAGCGTGGCTGGCCAGAGGACAGGGTAGATGATGAGGAGGAGGAGGAGGAGGACAGCATGTTCAGTCATCGTGTTGGTCAGGATACTGAAGTGATGGCTGTTAAGAGTCTGGCACACATGGCTGACTTTATGGTAAGCTGCCTGTCTCGTGACCCTCGCGTTAAGAACATCTTGGCCGACAATCATTACTGGTTGGTAACACTGTTAGACCCACGCTAAAAGGAGAACTTTATGTCTCTTATTCCCGAGGCGGAGAGGTCAGGCAAAATGCAGCAGTTCCAGAAGGCCATAGTCACGGAAGTAGGCAAAGCATTCCCCTCACAAAACGCTAGCGGCATAGGTCAGGAATCAGTGGACAACCAAGGCGTACAGCCGAGAGGGGCACAAGTCCAATCCGCCAGAGGTAGGGGAACAGTCTTTAAGATGTGGGACAGTTTTCTCAGCCCCTCACATACCACAGCCCCTGAGGTGAGGGGTAGTGCCACAAGAAATCCTAAGTTTGGCCAGATGCTCAAGGAGTACCTTGCAGATCAAACAACTGTACTCCGACATTCTTCTGTGCCTTACAATTAATGTGTATCCAAGCTGGACACGTGGCATGAATTGGCTCTCTACGCCTTGGAAGTCCTGGCCTGCCCTGCCGCTAGCGTTTTGTCAGAGCGTGTTTTTAGTGCCGCAGGTGGAATCATTACAGATAAACGCACCCGCCTGTCAACTGTAAATGCTGACAGGCTGACTCTGATCAAGATGAACAAGGGTTGGATTTGGCCAGACTTCACCACACACCACCAGCAAATGACAGCGGAATTTAAAGTTTGTAACGGGAATTTGCCATGTACCTCCACTCACCCATGGTAACACACTTCTGGACTTTGGCTAATCGCTGGACTGCTCCTCCTTCTCCTCATGCGCCATCATGGTGACCGTTACAATAGTTAAGCCGTTGTTTCAGGTATACCCACAGTGGTAAATTTTTTCGCCCATTCTTTCTGAATGGGCATTACAACGACAGGAGACCCGCTCCTTTGCAATGGGAACAATGTTTTGAGGCCCTCATGCACATCTCTATCCAGGGACAATGTGGAGCCTCCAAATTTTTGGCTGCCCTGCCTAAGGGCTATACTACAATAGACCCACTTCCTTACAATGGGCACTTCATGTTTACAGGCCATCATGCACGTCTCTATCCAGGGACAATATGGAGCCTGACACTGCCACCGACTGCCACACACGTGCTGTTTTTAAATGCAAGCACGGACGCAATAAGAACCTAACTGGTTTTTAGGAGCGACAATTACTGAGAAGTCTGACACTATCAGACACTGCTGACTGACGTGTATTATACAGTAGACTTGTGCATTATATAATAGTTTGTGAAAAACGCACACAAGTGCACCTGTACGCTGCCACCAACAGGCACACACGTGCGGTTTTTAAATGCAAGCACGGACGCAATAAGAACCTAACTGGTTTTTAGGAGCGACAATTACTGAGAAGTCTGACACTATCAGACACTGCTGACTGACGTGTATTATACAGTAGACTTGTGCGTTATATAATAGTTTGTGAAAAACGCACACAAGTGCACCTGTACGCTGCCACCAACAGGCACACACGTGCGGTTTTTAAATGCAAGCACGGACGCAATAAGAACCTAACTGGTTTTTAGGAGCGACAATTACTGAGAAGTCTGACACTATCAGACACTGCTGACTGACGTGTATTATACAGTAGACTTGTGCGTTATATAATAGTTTGTGCAAAACGTGCACCTGTACGCTGCCACCGACAGGCACACACGTGCGGTTTTTAAATGCAAGCACGGACGCAATAAGAACCTAACAGGTTTTTAGGAGCGACAATTACTGAGAAGTCTGACACTATCAGACACTGCTGACTGACGTGTATTATACACTAGACTTGTGCGTTATATAATAGTTTGTGCAAAACGTGCACCTGTACGCTGCCACCGACAGACACACACGTGCTGTTTTTAAATGCAAGCACGGACGCAATAAGAACCTAACTGGTTTTTAGGAGCGACAATTACTGAGAAGTCTGACACTATCTGGACTGTTTTAGACTGTGTACACCAGCCCCAGATATGATGAAGGCTGGTATACGGTCACCACTAGGAATGGCTATATACCCTGCCTGCCTGCCTGCCTGTATACTGCTACAATAGTCCTGACAAGGACTCTTCTGGTCACTAGCCTGTATTCCGACCTGGCTATACCCTGCCTGTATATAGCAACAATAGTCCTGAGAAGGACTCTGCTACTGTACTCCGACCTGGCTATACCCTGCCTGCCTGTATACAACTAGAATAGTCCTGAGAAGGACTTCTGGTCACACTGTTTGCAGCCCTGCTCCGGAACTAACTATAAAGGGCCGCAAAGCTTTCCCTGAATCAGCGACACTCTCCCTGCACTCACTGTCTGGATAGCTGTGAGCAGAGCACAGCGCGCCGGCCGGTATAAAGGCTCGGTCACGCTGTGCAGGCCGGCCAATCACTGCAATTCCACAACTAACAGGGCTGTGGCATTGCAGTGGTCTGCCAGCCAATCCCTGCATGACGGCTGGCTCTCAAAAGAGCGCCAACATGCAGGGATGAAGACCACGAGTACAGCACGAGTATCGTGAGATTACTCGGTCCACGCCGAGCAGCCCGAGTACAGCGATACTCGTGCGAGTACCGAGTAGTTACAAGCATGCTCGCTCATCACTACTCACTAAATGTTTCACATTAGATTGCGTCACACTCTATGAAGAGAGAAGGGAGCAAGTTTCTGCGGAATCATACTGCAGATACATAAACTGCTAACAGAGCTAATAACAGAGCTAATAACATGAAGCGTTGGCCCCTATACCTATAGTACTCACACACATGTCCTCATTGATGCTGTTGCTGTATTTCCGAATTTGAGATGTTAGAAATCAGCTTTTCCCCTTACATTCTATACATGGTTATAGAAGCCAATCTCTCCAAACATGAGCTCAGAGGAGAAACAAACTAAGACTTCCAACATACCGTGTGTGTGTATATATATATATATATATATATATATATATATATATATACATATATATATACTGGACTATTGATTTAATCACAGTTTATTAAAAGTTTACATGTGCTTTAAGAAGTACTTACCTTAATCATTCTTTCCTGTTCATTCCTGAGTCTCTAGCAGTTCTGAGATGAGTGCAGGCGTTCCTTCCTTCCCAGTGTGTTTTTTCTCTTATCTGTAGAGTAGGAGCTTCACTACTCATCATACACATAAAGTGCAGCACAGATTCATCTCAACTAAAAGCGTATATCCTTTGATCAGGGCTAGAACAGACAATTTATAGGAGATTTTTTTTAACTATTTCACAAGAAAAAATATTCAGCACATACTGCATTGAACTACTAAACCCAATTTATTATATATTTTAGGAGTCGGTCCATTTTATTCCGACTCCATGACTTCAACTCCACAGAATAACTGACACAAGCAGGGCTGAGCAGTGTTTGATAGAGTGGTTAATGCATATAGCATTAAGGGGGCTTTACACGCAGCGACATCGCTAGCAATGTCGCTCGTGAAAGTACCCGCCCCCGTCGTTTGTGAGTCACGGGCAAATCGCTGCCCGTGGCGCACAATATCGCTGGGAGCCGTGACACATACCTTCCTAGCGACGTCGCTGTGATGCCGCACAAACCGCCCCCTTAGAAAAGAGGCTGTTCGCTGGCCTGCGAACAGCCTCTTTTCTAAGGGGGCGGTTTGTGCGGCGTCACAACGACGTCACACGGCAGGCGTCCAATAGAAGCGGAGGGGCGGAGAGCAGCTGCAGAAAGTCACGCCCACCTCGTTGCCGGCAGGACGCAGGTACGGTGTTGTTCGTCGTTCCTGGGGTGTCACACGAAGCGATGTGTGCTGCCTAAGGAACGACGAACAACCTGCGTCCTGCACGAACAACGACATTTGGGAAATGGACGACGTGTCAACAATCAACGATTTGGTGAGTATTTTACCTCGTTAGTGGTCGCTTGTACGTGTCACACGCAACGACGTCGCTATCGAGGCCGGATGTGCGTCACAAATTCCGTGACCCCAACGACATTTCGTTAGCGATGTCGTTGCATGTAATGGGGCCTTTAGATCATTCTCAGTTGTATGCATCGACAGTGCGGCATTTGCAGTTTCACATCACTGATCTATCAGCATCAGACATCAAACACAGCACAACACTGATTGTACCAACTCTGTAGTACTCTGCTGTGCAGGCAGAGCGGAGCGGAGTGCTGGATTCTTGATCTCTGTTGGACACCAGATTATCTAAAAGAACACAGGCTGCTACATTTATAAGATAAAAACCTTTTGGCAGAGTTGTATACAGGACAATAACGTGGTACTTGTGGAACTGAAGGCTTACTTATGTTTCTGGTTTGTGTTTGCCCCCTATTGATTACCTTCTGCAGGGTTGCTGATTTTTAAGTTTCTGTATCCCAGTTCCACACTGCCAATACATTTAGCTTAACTAGTCTATATCAATGCTCTTTGCTTGGATCTGTTTTCTGATATGGACTTACAGTGCCTACAAGTAGTATTCAACCCCCTGCAGATTTAGCAGGTTTACACATTCGGAATTAACTTGGCATTGTGACATTTGGACTGTAGATCTGCCTGGAAGTGTGAAATGCACTGCAGCAAAAAAGAATGTTATGTCTTTTTTTTTTTTTTTTAAATTGAGAAAAGTTTATTCAGAGGGTCATTTATTATTCAACCCCTCAAACCACCAGAATTCTGTTTGGTTCCCCTAAAGTATTAAGAAGTATTTCAGGCACAAAGAACAATGAGCTTCACATGTTTGGATTAATTATCTCTTTTTCCAGCCTTTTCTGACTAATTAAGACCCTCCCCAAACTTGTGAACAGCACTCATACATGGTCAACATGGGAAAGACAAAGGAGCATTCCAAGGCCATCAGAGACAAGATCGTGGAGGGTCACAAGGCTGGTAAGGGGTACAAAACCCTTTCCAAGGAGTTGGGCCTACCTGTCTCCACTGTTGGGAGCATCATCCAGAAGTGGAAGGCTTATGGAACTACTGTTAGCCTTCCACGGCCTGGACAGCCTTTGAAAGTTTCCTCCCGTGCCGAGGCCAGGCTTGTCCGAAGAGTCAAGGCTAACCCAAGGACAACAAGGAAGGAGCTCCGGGAAGATCTCATGGCAGTGGGGACATTGGTTTCAGTCAATACCATAAGTAACGTACTCCACCGCAATGGTCTCCGTTCCAGACGAGCCCGTAAGGTACCTTTACTTTCAAAGCGTCATGTCAAGGCTCGTCTACAGTTTGCTCATGATCACTTGGAGGACTCTGAGACAGACTGGTTCAAGGTTCTCTGGTCTGATGAGACCAAGATCGAGATCTTTGGTGCCAACCACACACGTGACGTTTGGAGACTGGATGGCACTGCATACGACCCCAAGAATACCATCCCTACAGTCAAGCATGGTGGTGGCAGCATCATGCTGTGGGGCTGTTTCTCAGCCAAGGGGCCTGGCCATCTGGTCCGCATCCATGGGAAGATGGATAGCACGGCCTACCTGGAGATTGTGGCCAAGAACCTCCGCTCCTCCATCAAGGATCTTAAGATGGGTCGTCATTTCATCTTCCAACAAGACAACGACCCAAAGGACACAGCCAAGAAAACCAAGGCCTGGTTCAAGAGGGAAAAAATCAAGGTGTTGCAGTGGCCTAGTCAGTCTCCTGACCTTAACCCAATTGAAAACTTGTGGAAGGAGCTCAAGATTAAAGTCCACATGAGACACCCAAAGAACCTAGATAACTTGGAGAAGATCTGCATGGAGGAGTGGGCCAAGATAACTCCAGAGACCTGTGCCGGCCTGATCAGGTCTTATAAAAGACGATTATTAGCTGTAATTGCAAACAAGGGTTATTCCACAAAATATTAAATCTAGGGGTGGAATAATAATTGACCCACACTTTTATGTTGAAAATTTATTAAAATTTAACTGAGCAACATAACTTTTGGTTTGTAAGATTTATGCATCTGTTAATAAATCCTGCTCTTGTTTGAAGTTTGCAGGCTCTAACTTATTTGCATCTTATCAAACCTGCTAAATCTGCAGGGGGTTGAATACTACTTGTAGGCACTGTATATTTTTATCATCCACTTGCTTCTTTATTCTGACACTAATTTGACCCCATGTGATGACCTTTTCTGCCACCAGATGCCCCACGAGCCAGGGACCTGTGTGTAAAGGCCGCTTTACACACAACAATACCGCTAGCGATCTCGTTAGCGATGTGACATGCCCAAATCGTTACTACGATTTGCCGAGATCGCTCATAGGTCGTTTTGTAGCGCTCACACGTACCCATCTCACAAACGACGCAACATCGTTCAGCGATAAATTGTTTCACCAAGGCGGTGGTGTGTACACCATCACACAGCATTCCTCCCAACGATTTCGGCAACGACACAGGCGTATAATTGTCCATAGCATACACCCTAGCGTGACACCAATCAGAGCGGAGGAGGCGTGGATCATTGCTCGTAACGACACGCCCGCGTCGCTGATGACGGACACACTAACGATGTTGTTTGTCGTCGGCAGGGTGTCAAACGTAGCAATATGTCTGCTGCGTTGGCAACGACAAACAATAATTTAAAAATGAATGACGTGCCAACGATCAACAATTTTCGCTAGTTTTACGATGGTTCAGAGTCGCTCATAGGTGTCACGCAACAATGTTGCTAGCGACGACAGAAGTGCGTCACGAAAACTGTGACCACGACGACATATCGTCAGATAAATCATAGCGTGTAACAGGGCCTTAACTCTAGATCTTTGTATAGAAGTTAAAGGATTTATGGCAAAGTTATGCCCCTCCTCCAGGATGCAAATTTTCCCTTCATCCAACTGTGTGAACTGCTCTGTGGGCACTTAATTTTTCTCCTCTGTGATGCTGGATAATCAAAACATGGCCATGTTTTAGAGGAGAAAAAGCAAGGACCCACAGAATAGGACACAACTGCAGCCTAGCTCAACGTGTTCTCACGATACGAGATTTGTCTCGTTTGAACTCACTGAGTACACGGCAATTGCTGAGTTGGAGTGCCAGAGTACAGGTGAGCAGCTGCGCAGGAGAGCTGGAGTGCCAAAACCGACTGTATTAAGGGGAATATGCAGCTGTTCTCCTACTTAAATATACTGTATGACCATTCATGTGATACATATACTTGTCTAGGGGGTATTACTTCTTGTGGAGACCACCAAACAGCTTTATAGGGTAGGCAAGGCTCCGTATGAAAAGTAGTTGTCTTCCAAGAAAAAAAGAAAACTATGTTCTCTCTTTCCACCCTTTGGAAGTTGTGCTCCAAAAGTTCTGGTCTAGTGTTTCTGACTCGCCCACCCCAGGGCCTTGGGACACCCGGTGTCGGGCCGGACTAGTCCGGGGGTAGTCAGTGGTGGTGGGGCCCGACTCCGTGACCCTGGCGGGGTCAACTAATATGGCACTGGTGGGGATGGTAAACAATAATAAAATTTGTAGGTTATTCGTGACGCCACCTGTGGATTGCGGCTGTGGAGCCGCCGCTGCTGGATGGGACCTCCAGGACTGATGGACTAGCAGGTGGGATGGTTCTGCTCCCCACAGGTGGAGCGGTACCCCGGGGCAACCTTTGGTGCTTATTAAAGTCTATGGTAGTGTTGTGAATGGTGCAGTGCAGGCGGAATAATGGAGGCAACACCAGGGGGTGCAGTTTCAAGGTTTTACTCACTGGTTCATGGGTGTCGCGAACTGGTCGCCCAATGGTGTGCTGGAATCCCCTGTCAGGGACCTCCGCCAATCCCGGGTAATTTGGGGAGTATATGCCGGTGCACCCTTTTGTTGTGTCTCTTCCATCGGCTGTCTTCAAAGCCTTGACTCCTCTGGATGAACCTGTCTTGGCCTCCACTATAGGTTCTGGACAGGAAGGCTTGCCTGGATGGAACTTTGCCCTCTTCCCAGGGGTTCTACAGTGGGATGTGGCCCTGGGTGCTTGCAACCACCTTGGGCCTCGTTGTTCACTTTTGGAAAATTACTTCTCTTCCTCCAGTTTCTAGGGACCGTTCCCTGTATGCAGCCTGATCCCTCCACCCGATGACTTAGTGGAACAGGCCACAAACTTGAAAGCCTTTCAGTGACCCTGGAATCCTTTCTGTAGTTTACTGCTGTGGTGTCACCTGGGCCTAGCTGGGCCCCAAGGTCTCCACCAGGAAGCTTCACTTTCTCTCTCTCCAACTTCTCCTTGCTAACTCCTCTCAGCTCTCCCTCCCAACTTCATCTAACTTGACCTTCCTGAATCTGCTCTTTCTTGCTGTTGGCTCCTCCCCCCTTCCCAGTTGCTAGGCCCCACCCTATGGGACAAGAGATGGGTCTTACGGCCCCCCAGCATGCAGCATGGGGGTAGCTGCCACTATCCCCAGTCCCAAAATATTCCTAACAATGGGTGTAGTGTGAATTTGCCTGTGGACCGGCGTTTACTCCTTTCCTTACCCAGAATGGGACATCACACCTCTGGCTGAGGTGCAATCTCTCTGTGGCGACGGAAGCCTCAGGGGCGCCACACTTCAATCAGCCATGTCTCATGACTAAAGGGCCATTTACACGCTGCGACATCACTAACGATATATCGTCGGGGTCACGGTGTCTGTGACACACATCCGGCGTCGTTAGCGACATCACAGCGTGTGACAGCTAGGAGCGACCGTAAACGATCGCAAAAGAGGCAAAAAACGTTGGTCTGTGACACGTTGTTCATTTACCAAAAATCGTTGTCTGGTAAGTAGCGAGGTTGTTTGTCGTTCCTGCGGCAGCACACATCGCTATGTGTGACACCGCAGGAGCGACGATCATCTACTTACCTGCGTCCACCAGCAATGAGGAAGTAAGGAGGTGGGCGGCATGTTCCGGCCGCTCATCTCCACCCCTCCTCTGCTATTGGGGAGGCCGCTTAGTGACGCCACAGTGACGTCGCTATGACGCCGAACGCACCTCCCTCTTGAAGGAGGGATTGTTCGCCGGTCACAGCGTCATCGCTGAAAAGGTATGTGCATGTGACGCTGCCGTAGCGATAATGTTCGCTACGGCAGCGATCACCAAATGTCGCACGAACGACGGGGGCGGGTGCTATCGCGCTCGACACCGCTAGCAATCGCTAGCGATGTCGCAGCATGTAAAGCACCCTTTAGGATATTTAACCAACCAAAGAATTTTGTTCAAAATGAAAAGATATGCAGGGGCTGTCAGTGCCGAGGACTTGTTGACTAGGTAATGTATTAATGGTTCTTCGCTGTGGTTCATAGAGGGGACCCCCATGTGAAGGACTCCCCTATTACATCCATATGCTGTAACGGCGCATAGAAATGGTTTGTCAAAATTAAAGAAAAATGTGACATGGAAAAAGAGCTAGGTGTGTCAGGGGAGATATGGCATACTGCTGGAAGCAGTAATGGGGCAGGGTTACTTTCTGTGGGGATAAAAGGCTGTTCTCGGCATTGTTCCACAGAAGCACGCCACTTCCCTGCCTCATGGCTTCCTGCAAAAGCAGCTTTGTCTCTGCAGCACCGGAAAGGTGCACAAAGCTATACGGATCCAGCAATCTGGATAGCTTCACAGCAGCACATACAAGCTGTATTTTAAATAGCCTGTAAGCGCTGTGCTTTATATTTAAACTGCAGTTGGGGCCAATAACATTACAACCAATGAGCAGTAAACAATTGAGTAAAAAATCCCTCCATTCTTGAGAATGTATGTAACTCTTACTTTTAAACGATCATGGTATATAAAAGTGAAGGAGACATTACCTCTTGTGGGTGGTGGCCATAGACATGAAAATGTTTTTTTCTTCTGGTCATCTTTCCAATGAGGTGCGTGCAGCATATGATGGAGGGGTGAAAATTGAGATATGTGATATATAGATTTATATGGTTAAAAGTCCTATGAGTTTTGTCAAGTTTACTCAGCAAAATCCATCATATAAAACTATACAGATGTAGTTATCTTGAATTCTGTGGTGCGCTGCACCCGCGCTACACAATAGTAACTTCCACACTACACATAGAGCATAAATCAGCGCAGCATTCTCCTTTTATACACTATCATCTATATATCATAGAGTTCAGTTTCTATCCCTCAATTATACAGTATGCTGCTCCCCCAATGTTCAGTGCAAGCTTTACTTAAAGGGAATCTGTCACCAGGTTTTTGCTACTCCATCTGAGAGCAGCATAATGTAGAGACCGAGACCCTGATTCCATTGTTGTATCACTTATTGAGCTGTTTGCTGTCATTTTGATAAAATCACAGTTTTGTCTGCTGCAGATCTAGCAGTTATTCGTATGTAGAACAGGGCTATAATGAGCTCATGGAGATGCTGGTCTTCTTGGCAGCACGCCAAGTCCTCTAATGGTAACCTCTGCTAATTAAACAGTGATTTTATAAAAGCTACACTACCCAGCCCAGTAAATGACACATTGCTGGAATCTGGATCTCTTTTCCTTCATCCTGCTGCTCTCAGATTAGGTGGCAAAAACCTGGTGACAGATTCCCTTTAAAGCGAACCTGTCATCAGGTTATTACATCTGTAACTAATCATATGTGAGTAGATAACATTTAATCCTTTAAATTGTATTTTGTCACCTTAGGGAAATCCAGCGTTGAAATTTTAGTGACAAGTGCAGGGGGCGGGCACAGCACTTCTAGCTCTCCTGCTTCTCTCTATTTTGTTTGCCTTCTGACGGCCTTCAGTCTCTGACGGACAGGTCACTCTTCTCTCAGTGACATGCCTTCCCCTCCTCCTCCTCCAAGATTTTGCACAGGCGCCATCATTGCTCCAGAGTCGTCGCCTCAGGGAGACAGATCAATAGTTTGGCTCTTGGAACATCATCAGGAGCTTACTGCACATGTGCCAGCTTCTCTTGGGAGATAATCCCAAGTCAAGGATGACGACTGTGCAAAATCTTGGGCGGTGGGGACAGGTCACTGAGATAAAAGTGACCTGTCCATCAAAGGCAGGTGTGGAAAAGGGAAAGAGGCAGGAGAGCTGGAAGTGCCACTGTCACGGGTGATATTCATGTGGTTTCTGGCTATAGGAGGTCCCAGCATTTCGCTATGCAAAATGCTCCCTGACTTTCTATTGTTCCTGCTGTCAGTATTCATTGTAATAAGAAGCTTTCTTGCTGGATTTTCATCTCTCCCCCTTTTGGACCCAGCAGGACTCGCCTTCCACCCAGCTGCTGATTATCAGTATTTTCTTGGTACTTAAATACTCCCTTTTTTCCTAGACTGGTGCTGGTGATATTATTCAGTTCATTCTAGCTCTGGTTGCAAGCAGGTGGCTTGCGCTTATCTGTAGTATAGTTGCTGAAGCTTTGCTAAACTCCTGCCTGTGTCATCTGTGGATTAGTAGTTCATGCTCTTTCCCCTGTGTGTGTCCCCCTTGTTTTGTCCTTTAGTGTTTAGTGGGGTTAACGAAGAGCTCATCCCACCCATACCCTATTTAGGGTCCAGGACTAGGGATACCTAGGGTCAGGCATCTGGCTTGACGCATATGTACGGAACCTATCTAGGGTGGTGAGGGACCCCAGAGATCAGCTATAGGTTTGGTCAGGAGTCACCATCTCCCCCTTCCCTAGACACAGAGGTCCCCTTCCCTTACCTTTCATTGCTCACTTTGTATTTCCCGGTACTTAGCGTGACAGCAGTGACCGCCCTTTGCACTTGTGTCTAAAACGTCAATGCTAGATTTCTCTAACATGTCAAAACAAACTTTTGCAGGAAAGATATGGCTGCTATAAGGGTTAAGGACTCTTCACTCACATGCCATTAGTTAGAGTTGTAACATCCTGATAACAGTTTTGCTTTCAGGTTTCTTTGCCCTGGTGATTCTTCCTGTTAAATAGATAAAATTATATTTGAAATTCCTGTTTTTTGTTCACAACCTATTTCTGTTCCTCAGCGTCGTCTCCACACACGAAGGACACTGTCAATGTTCTTTGTAAGTATATAAATGCCAACATACTGCATGTGCCCCTTACATGCTTTGGACTTTGCATGTAGCATGAAGGCTGAACATGTAACCACTGATTTTGTCAAAGAGAACATAAACCAAGAAATATCAGACACCCTTAACACTAGAAGTCCCAGGGAGGGGTCATTTGACATTTCTACCATTGGAACCCGATGGAGCTCGAAATTCCTGGGACCCCTATTGTTAAAAAGAGGTTGTATGAGGTTAAAACAAAAATTTCTTTAGAATAGATCATCAATGTATGATCAACCAGAGTCCAACACCCCGCACCCCTGCCAATAAGCTGTATTTAGTGCCTATGGATTTGAATGGGAGGCGGATGTACAGTACCCGGCCACGACCACTATCAGTTGACGGGGCAGCTCCGGAACTGAGAATTTCCGGTTGTCTGCTGACTTCCGACGGCACCGGAATAAGCTGATCGGCTGTGATGAGGAGTATTGGATCTCGGCCGATCCGACATTAATGACCCATCTTAAGGATAGGCCATCAGTGTAAAAGCAGTGAACAACCTCTTTACACAGCTCTGTCGTATTTGCTAACTGCAAGCAGAAATCTTGAGAAGAGTCAAGAATTGATATAAAGAAGTTGTATTCTTTTTTACACCCAACAAAATAAACAACTGGTTCCAGACAGAACATTTTTCTGGAGACTTGTATTCAGACTTAAATTTTGACCCTTTTTTTGCCCATATGTAATAGTCTTACGACCTAAGGTATTAAAACTATAGCATTTGGTTACTAACCTGAACGCACGGCACTTTGCATGTGTTGGCTGTGCTCACACTCATACTTGTGCTTGTATTCCACGGTGTGCATGAATAACTATTAACTACCTTCTTACATTGTGATGGACACTAAATTATACATTACAATTCCAAATACTTATGTTTTTGTAGCCTATGAAGATGCATCAAGACTCCCTGGAGGATCTACAGGAAAGGCAAGATGAGGAGCATGAGCCCTTGTATGAAGAAGTTGGAAATTTCCAGAGCATCCAGCGACCCAATTCGGATTGTGATTTTTCACTGGAACGACTCCATTTGCCACCTCCTTTGGACCGGACAAAGAAGCCAGTACTAAACCAGGAACCAAGGTTAACCCCAATGAAACCTCAATCTGCAGATAAGCATGAAGAGGACAGTTACTCCAAGACTCAATCTCTAGACAGAAACTTTTGTTTGGATAATGTTAAGATGGGCTCCGGTGATGTCAGCAGATCCCCCATGCCCGACAGAGGCACTGGTGCTCCCATTATGAAAACTGCTTCCCTTGAAAGACAGGTTGAGCCAAACCGAACTCAGATTGGCTCTATCAGAAGCCAAGTAGTTAAGAGCGCACTAGACTTGAGCACATTACCATTGTTTTTTGAACCGTCAGCCCCTTCAGATCCAACCAAGATTCCTCCCTGGAAGAAGGCATCCCCTATACCCTCTAACATGCAAGACAAGCTGCTCCAGGAACTTAGCACCATGCTCAATAAGAAAAATGATCCTGGGTCGGGGCCAAGTCAGCAAGTAACGTGATGACTCCAATATGAATACAAAATAAGGAGTATTTTTTGTCATCTAGACCCTCAAAGCATTGAAATGGTGCCTGCACCCTCTATATGGTTGCACAAACTGATTGAGTTGAGTTTTGCCTCATCTTATCTGTATTCTAGGTATATCTTTGTATAAACTCATGGTCATGTCTTTTGATTCTGCACAAAACTATCCATGTATAGAATCCTAATTGTGTGAACTATTTAAGTCTTAGAACTATTAAGTTATACGTTTCTTGGAGAGAACGCTGCCATATTCACATCATGGCGTTATTTCATGTCTCACAGCCTCTTGTAAAATAAACAGCAGAGCAGCCGGTTTGTAAGTACAAAAGTCTGAAATACGTGTTTTTAAATTAAATAATAGTGAAAATGTCACCCGTGTTCATGAGTGTACTTCTCACAGTTTTCAGAAACAGAAACTTCAGAAATGCAACTTATCCCATGTTCCTTTATATAGAACCTACATATTCCACTGCAGTGTACACAAACATGGGGCTCGCAATCTAATTTATCTCTCAAACACCCACACTAAGTGGCGCAACTAGAGTTTGATGGGTCTCGGTGCAAAGTCTGGACCTAGGCACCCCTCCACGTACACCGACACTCGGGGTACGGGATAATGACACCGACACTTGGGGTACGGGATAATGACACCGACACTTGGGGTATGGGATAATGACGCTGACACTTGGGGTACGGGATAATGACACCGACACTTGGGGTATGGGATAATGACACCGACACTTGGGGTACGGGATAATGACACCGACACTTGGGGTATGGGATAATGACACCGACACTTGGGGTACGGGATAATGACACCGACACTTGGGGTATGGGATAATGACGCTGACACTTGGCTTTTTCCCACAGCATCCAGGTTTCCCATGATCAGAAATCCCTCTTTCTATCAGCACCCACCCTATGTTCTGATATCCAATTTGTCCTAGGCACTCAGCTTCCCAATGCTCTGCTATCAGAGCATGAGAAAGCTGGTTCCTGAGAGATGTATAGCAGAACATGGGAAAGCTGGGTGCTGAGGGAAGAGCCTTTTTACCTCAGCACAAAACTTTTTTATCCTTTGCTTGCATCTTTGTCTGCCCTCATATATAGTTCTCCAAAGATAATAATGGCCCCCACATAGCCTTTCATATAGTATAAAGGGTCTCACATAACCCATCATATCTTAGAATGTACAACCATAGTCCTCCGTGTATTATAATGCATTTCCCATAGTCCTCCATGTATAAAGTAGCCCTCATAGCTCTCCAATTATTAGAATGCATCTCCCATTGTCCTCCATGTATTAAAATTCACCCCATAGTTCTCCATATATTATAATGCACCACATAATCCTCCATATGTTATAATGCACCCCCATAGTCCTCCATATTTTATAATGCAGCCCCCATAGGTCTATATGTATTATAATGCAGCCCTATGGACCTTCATATTGTATTATGCATCCCCGTAGTCCTCCATGTATAATGCACCCCTATAGTCCATGTATAAGGTGTCCTTCATATTGCATTATGCAGCCCCATAGACCTCCATGTATAATGCATCCCTATAGTCCATGTATAAGGGCTTCAAATTGTATTATGAAGCCCCATAGACCTTTATGTATAATGCATCCCTATAGTCCATGTATAAGGTGTCCTTCATATTGCATTATGCAGCCCCAGAGTCCTCCATGTATAATGCAGCCCCATAGACCTTCATGTATAAGGCAGCCCCATAGACCTCCATGTATAATGCAGCCAAATAGACCTCCATGTATAATGCAGCCCCATAAACCTCCAGGTATAATTCAGCCCCATAGACCTCTATGTATAATGCATCCCCACAGACCTCCATGTATAATGCAGCCCCATAGACCTCCATGTATAATGCATCCCCACAGACCTCCATGTATAAGGCAGCCCAATAGACCTCCAGGTATAATGCAGCCCACAGACCTCCATATATAATGTAGCCCCATAGACCTCCATGTATAATGCAGCCCCACAGACCTCCATGTATAATACAGCCACTGTGTACTCACTGATTTAAAAAAAACAAAAAAAAAACACCAAGTCATCATCTCTCCTCATTCTCCCGATGGTCAGCATCCTCCTGTCCTGCGCTCTGCATGCCTCAGCACAGCAGTGGCACAGAAGTGACGTCACCACGCTCAGCGCAAGAACAGGGGTAGAATGATGAAGCATGGAGCGGAGCACACCACATGATGCTTCATCATTCCTGTGTGCTATGATGGGCGAGGGGGGCCCGGTGCTGTTGCCAATGACACCGGGCCACCCTGACTCATGGGCCAAATAGCGACCGTGTGGTCTGCCACAGAACAGTGCAGCTTCTCTCTCACAGAGAGGAGCTAGCTGCTGATCTGCAGTGCGGGCACCTAACCTGCTGGGCCCGATCACGATGATAACCTCTGCGATCGCGGTCGTTGCGCCCCTGCCCCAACTTATATATTAGTGGACCAGGGGGGCATACTTATGCAAACACAGGGAGAACCTAAAACCCTATGTAAATGTTGGCCTTGCTGCAGTGCATCAGTGATAATAACCACTGAGCTGCTGTGTAAATCCAACTGGAGGTTGTGCCAGGAAAGTACAGTTAAAAGGGTTTTCCCACAAATATGTTTAGGTTTAGGACTTACCCAAAGGATATATCTGATCTATGGGGTCTCCACTGCTTGTACTCATGCCAATCACATGGTCTGAAATGAATGGAGTGACACATTTGGTATTCAATTCATTGTTTTGGTGGCTATCAGAGATAGCTGAGCACTGAACTTGGCTACGAGTTCTCAAAAACACAGAATAGAGTCATGGCGACCATATGCAGCCAGGCTGCCCTATTCCTGCTGCTCTATTCCTGGTCACAATAAGGAGGAACGGCATCAGGAATCTTTAATATGACTCACAGAATGTTGTAGTTGTATTCCAGGTCTATACAGAGGAACATGATAACATTTAGGGCAAGGACTTACAACCTCTTTCGTGAGCTAAATGTGTTTAGGCCTGGAGTCACTTCTCCTCTCTCACTTTCCTGGCAGATCATCAAGGATGACAATGAAAAATACATCTGTACTTTGTCTTATGACATGTCGGAAAACAAAATGAAGTAAAGCATTTATTAAAATTTTACATAACGTTTTATAGCAGATCTGTCATGGCTCCCTATGGTCCCAAACAAAACTACAAGCCAGCGTCACGTCCCATTCCCGACACCACCTCAGATCTGTGTTAGAAACTCTTATAAATTCCACCAAGGAAAACATCTGCAAGGAGCTTGTACAGGGCCTTGAGAAAGTATTCACCTCCTTTGGCTTTTTACCTATTTTGTTACATTACAACCTGTGTTTAAATATTTTTGTCATTCAAATTGTGTGTGATGCAGCAGCACTAAATAGTCTAAAGGCTGCTTTACACCAGACAATCTATCGTGTGATAGATCGTCGGGGTCACGGTTTTTGTGACGCACATCCGGCATCGCTTGCGATGCCGGCCTGTGTGACACCTCCTAAAGATGCAGTATCACTCACAAATCGCGAGTCGTGTACTGCTCTCTAGGTTCCATAATATCGTTTAATTTAGTTGTTCATCGTTTCCGTGGTAGCACACGCCGCTCTGTGTGAAACCACGGGAACGATGAACAGCAGCTCACCTGCGTCACGCGGCCGCCGCCGGCTATGTGAAGGAAGGAGGTGGGCGGGATGTTTACTTCACGCTCATCTCCGCCCCTCCGCTTCCGTTGGCCGGCGGCCGTGTGACGCCGAACGTCCCTCCCACTCCAGGAAGTGGACGTTCGCCGCCCACAGCGAGGTCGCACGAGAGGTAAGTATGTGTGACGGGGGTTACAGACTTTGTGCGCCACGGGCAGAGATTTGCCCGTGACGCACAAATGACGGGGGCGGGTACGATCGATTGTGAAAAATTGCACAATCGGTCGTACTGTGTAAAGCCCCCTTAAGTTGGGGAAGTGAAGTGAGAAAATATAGGAAAAAATAAATGTATGGGATAAAATAAATAAAATATGCTATGTGCGTTTATATTCACACCCTTTTGTTATGAAGCCCCTAAAAATTTCTGGTGAAAGCAATTACTTTCATAAATCCCATGCTTAGTGAAAGGAAGTCCGCCTGTGTGTAGTCTAAGGCCCTGTGCGCATGCTGCGGATTTTGCCGCGGATTTGCTGCAGAAAATGTGTCTAACATTTCTGCAGTCATTCCCCAGCAAAACTATGGGTTTTAAAAAATGCTGTGCGCACACTGCGTTTTTTTATGCATAGGGAATTTACCCGCAGATTTTCCGCTGCGGAATTAATGAGCATGTCACTTCTATTCTGCAGGTACCTGCGTTTTTTTCCATAGATAATGGTAAAAATCCGCGACAAATCCGCACCAAAACCATGGTGAAACCGCATGCGGATTTCGTTGCGGTTTTGGTGTGGATTTTTACCGCGGTGCAGGATTCTTTCAGAGGGTCCGGATTTTCCTTAAGAAAAAGTCACTTTCTGGTGCGCACATGGCCTAAGTGTCCCAGCGTCTGTTGGTTATTACTCACATTTTCTGAAAAGCCACAGAGGCTGCAACACCATTGAACAAGAGGCACCATTAACCAAACACCATGAAGAGCAAGGAGGTTTGCAAACAAGCCAGAGACAAAGTTGTTGAGAAGTGCAAGTAAAACACACCCTATCATAGCTTAGGATTCAAATTGCACTGTCTTTGTATAATTATAAAATAACTAGAAGGTGGCCCGATTCTACGCATCGGGTATTCTAGAATTTACGTATTGTGTAGTTCATGTATGATTTTTGTTATATATATATATATATATATATATATATAGATGTTGTTGTGTGTAGTTACCAAGTGTTTGTGTAGGGCGCTGTACATGTTCTGAGTGTCGCGGGGGGTGAGAGCGGTGTTGTATGTGTGTTGCGTGTGTTGCGTTGTTTGTGGAGCGCTGTGTGTCTGTAGCGTTGTGTGTGTGTGTGTGTTGTGCGGTTTGTGTGTGTGTGGTGTGTTTTGGGGGGAGGTATGTTTCGAGCAATGTGTGTGTTGTGCAGTATGTGCGTATATTTGTGTGTGCAGCGTTGTCTGTGTGTGTGGGTGTCTGTGTAGGGCGTTGTTTGTGATTCCTAGTGTGTGTGTGTTGTGCAGTGCGCATGTGTGTGTGTGTTGGGGGGAGGTGTGCACCTCCCATCGTGCTCTATCCCCCATGCTGCGCACCCCCCATCGTGCTGCATCCCCCATGCTGCGCACTCCCAAACGTGCTCCATCCGCCATGCTGCGCACTCCCAAACGTGGTCCATCCGCCATGCTGCGCACTCCCAAACGTGCTCCATCCGCCATACTGCGCACTCCCCATCGTGCTGCACCCCCCATGCTGCGCACTCCCAAACGTGCTCCATCCGCCATGCTGCGCACTCCCCATCGTGCTCTATCCGCCATGCTGCACACTCCCAAACGTGCTCCATCCGCCATGCTGCGCACTCCCAAACGTGCTCCATCCGCCATGCTGCGCACCCCCTATCATGCTCCATCCGCCATGCTGCGCACTCCCAAACGTGCTCCACCCGCCATGCTGCGCACTCCCAAACGTGCTCCATCCGCCATGCTGCGCACTCCCAAACGTGCTCCATCCGCCATGCTGCGCACTCCCAAACGTGGTCCATCCGCCATGCTGCGCACTCCCAAACGTGCTCCATCCGCCATGCTGCGCACTCCCAAACGTGCTCCATCCGCCATACTGCGCACTCCCCATCGTGCACCATCCGGCATGCTGCGCACTCCCAAACGTGCTCCATCCGCCATGCTGCGCACTCCCAAATGTGCTCCATCCGCCATGCTGCGCACTCCCAAACGTGCTCCATCCGCCATGCTGCGCACTCCCAAACGTGCTCCATCCGCCATGCTGCGCACTCCCAAACGTGCTCCATCCGCCATGCTGCGCACTCCCAAACGTGCTCCATCCGCCATGCTGCGCACTCCCAAACGTGCTCCATCCGCCATACTGCGCACTCCCAAACGTGCTCCATCCGCCATACTGCGCACTCCCCATCGTGCACCATCCGGCATGCTGCGCACCCCCCATCATGCTCCATCCGCTTGGGAGTGCGCAGCATGCCGGATGGTGCACGATGGGGAGTGCGCAGTATGGCGGATGGAGCACGTTTGGGAGTGCGCAGTATGGCGGATGGAGCACGTTTGGGAGTGCGCAGCATGGCGGATGGACCACGTTTGGGAGTGCGCAGCATGGCGGATGGACCACGTTTGGGAGTGCGCAGCATGGCGGATGGACCACGTTTGGGAGTGCGCAGCATGGCGGATGGAGCACGTTTGGGAGTGCGCAGCATGGCGGATGGAGCACGTTTGGGAGTGCGCAGCATGGCGGATGGAGCATGATGGGGGGTGCGCAGCATGGCGGATGGAGCACGTTTGGGAGTGCGCAGCATGGCGGATGGAGCACTTTTGGGAGTGTGCAGCATGGCGGATAGAGCACGATGGGGAGTGCGCAGCATGGCGGATGGAGCACGTTTGGGAGTGCGCAGCATGGGGGATGGAGCACGTTTGGGAGTGTGCAGCATGGCGGATAGAGCACGATGGGGAGTGCGCAGTATGGCGGATGGAGCACGTTTGGGAGTGCGCAGCATGGCGGATGGAGCACGTTTGGGAGTGTGCAGCATGGCGGATAGAGCACGATGGGGAGTGCGCAGCATGGCGGATGGAGCACGTTTGGGAGTGCGCAGCATGGGGGATGCAGCACGATGGGGAGTGCGCAGTATGGCGGATGGAGCACGTTTGCTCAGCCTCTCTCCTTCCAGCCTCCCTCAGCATCAGCCTCCCCCTCCCAGCCTTCCCCAAGATCAGCCTCTCTGCTCCCAGCCTCCTCCAGCACGCCGTGCTCCTCTGCCGACACTCACCCACACCCGATCGCATCCACTCACCCACACAACCGATCGCATCCACTCACCCACACAACCGATCGCATCCACTCACACACACCCGATCGCATACACTCACACACACAGACACTGACGATATTGCACATACGCGCTGATACTCACAACATCCGGGGATATCACATGCTTCTGGCCATGTGATCCTCCGTCAGGTCCTGGAAGCTCACAGCACAGTATCGCCGCCGAGAAGCAAGCGATATCCCAGGATGTTGTGAGTATTTGGATGCGATGTGATGTGTGAGGTGTGTGTGAGTGTGATCTGATTTGTGTGTGTGTGTGTGCTGTTATGTGTGTGCTGTTATGTGTGTGCTGTTATGTGTGTGCTGTTATGTGTGTGCTGTTATGTGTGTGCTGTTATGTTATGTATGTTCCACAGCTGCAGGACCTTGATGTGTGGATGCGATGTGATGTGTGTGTGAGGTGTGTGTGAGAGTGAGTGTGAGAGTGAGTGTGAGCCGGTGTACACTGGTAACTATGATACACATCGGGTAACTAAGGGACCTTAGTTACCCGATGTTTATAATGGTTACCAGCTTTCACAGCCTCCGTCAAGATACCAGCATCGCAAGGTTATGTCTGGCGCTGCTGGGATCCTGACGGAGCCGGTGTAGAAGCAAGCGATATCCCAGCATGTTGTGATGTGTGAGGTGTGTGTGAGAGTGAGTGTGATCTGATGTGTGTGTGTGTACTCACCTGGGAATCGGAGCCCCGTGTCAGTTGGGCCAGAGCGAGCGTGCATTGCGTGAGGGGGGCGGGGCCTGCAGAGAGCCGGGGCGAGAGGCCAATCCGTGTGGGGGGGCGGGGCCATGGCGAGCCCAGCGGCCAATCAGCTTTGTGTCACCGTAAGGACACAATTTCGGAGCATGACAGACAGACAGATAGACAGACAGACAGACAGACAGAATAAGGCAATTATATATATAGATTGCTTGTTTATTGTACTGGCTATGTGGGTATACAGAACCTGTGCAGCCATTAACAGTAAGTAACTCATTTTTAATTAATTTCTTTAATAATACAGCAAAAAGAGATTTGGGTTTTATGACATGGCTCTTAGTATCCGCACTACACAGGCATAATGGTACCTAAGACCCCAGTCTATTGATGGGCCATCATTAATTGGCTACTGGTTTGTGAGAGCCCCCAGACCAAAATTTGCCAGTAAGCCCTTGGTGCCGGATGTCAGACCCCCCTAAAGATTTTCTAATGATGATTGATTTTGAGGATAGGTAATCAATATAAAAGTAGTGGACAACCCTTTAAAGATTTTAATTGATGCGGGTTCGACTGCTGGAACCTCTACTCAATCTCTCTCCATGAGCATATTCATATCCAAGCATGGGCAGGGGATACAAAGTACCATTTTAAATATGCCATAACAAATGCCATATTTCCTTCCTAAGTAATATAGGCAACCTTGCTTTAGGTTATCCTCTAGCATGCAATGGAAGTCGCGTACATCAAAAGAAGTGACCATATAATTTGTTAGTTGGTCAGTACTATTGATGAGCAAGCACTAAAATGTTTGTGTACTTGTTATTCGAGTTGAGCAATTTGTAATATTTGAATTCTCATCTCAAGTAATGAGTGTTATGACTCAGCATTTCTACACTTGTGTGGAGGGTGAACTGTTATTAATTAGGCCAGACGTATGGTTGCTTTGTTTGTTAAATCAAGAGAATTTAGCCATTGTCTCTTGTCAGACTGATCGGAGCCTTATTGTCTGTAGATGTGGATTGCCTCAGCCCTTCTGACTACATAATTCAGAGGAAAATTATGCAGTGAACTTGTGACCAAAGAGAGACTAGTCATCTTCACCAATCCTATAAGAGAACTGAGTGGTATAAAAGGGTCTTTCTTATGTCACCAGGGATGTATTCTACATGATTCAGCCGAGGAACTATGGTTCCCGCTGGGGAATCACAGAACTTTGTCACTTCAGATATGCTACATGACCTTAGCTGAGGAACTATGGTTCTAGCTAGGGAAGCACAGAACTGCTTCAAGATTAATTCTACAGGATTTCAGCCTAAGATCCACAGTTCCAGCTGAAGGTTCACAGAAGTGCTTCACTAATCAATACTGAGCCCACAAATTCGCTTGGAGAACTCAGGTTGGGACAGCTATATATTGTGCTGTGGTCAGTCAGCTTCCTAAGCTTGCCGCTATCTTTTCTTATTGGGTGCTCACCAAAAGCGTGGTGCTGCGCGACTGGGATAGTTGGCCCTGGAAGCCTCGAAGTCACCAAGATTCTAATCCCTGGCGGGGGAGCAGAAGGGTGAGACTGACCATCTTGTGTTCTTGCTGGGAATGTGCAATATTTTTTTGCCTATTGGTGAACCAGTAAAGTCTTACCAATGTGTGGTTCCCTCACCCTATGTTGTCGAAGTAGTGTATTGCCCATGGGGAAAGTGTGCGAGCATTCAGTGGGATGAGACCTAGTCTGTGCAATGTTTGTGCAGACAGCCAGGTCAGTAGACGAGAGCACCCACTGACCCTCATGTCTTCACAAAGAGCATAATGGAAGTTAATGGGAAATTCTAGCCTCCCATGGGGTCTGGGGGGGCACGAAAATCGCTGGAATGGATGGAAACACTGTTGACATGGAATGAGATCAGCATGGGGAAGATGCCAGGATGCATCTCCGACTCTCAGGTCGCTGCTGGGAACAATGTTGTCAGAGTATTACTCTACTTTTATGGACTGACAATAAAACAATCCAAACCGAAGATATGGATTTTACAGGAAAAAATATTAGGAAACATTCTCTCTTGTATAATGACTTGTATATAAAGCAAATTTAAAAAAAAATAGAGAAAAAACCTTCTCTTCCATCCTTTAGGCTGTGTATATACATAGCGTTTTTGCTGCATTTTTACACTCTCATTGCTTTCAATGGTTAAAAAATGCTGTAAAAATGCTGAAAACATTGACATGACTTTCAAAAGTGCAGCATTTTTCCATTTCAGTGAGGGAAATTCCATTTCAATTTTCCATTTCAGTCTGGTCGGTCTCCTCCTACACCATATCAATAAGGTTATCATGTAGTCATGGCTCCAAATTTTTAGAAGGCCAGCATCCGGCCTGTACTCAATTTTTACAGGACCAACAGTTGGCCCTCCCCAAAAAATTATTTTTCAGAGCTACGTAACTTACTTGCCAAAATAAAACCATAGAGTCCGCAGACAGGAGCTTAACAAAGTCATCCACTAGACCTAGTTTCCTGTCCCACTTTGCAGTGAGGCACGTACAACATTCATGAAGCCAGAACAGTCGAACAGGTGGCTGGTTTGGATGGCAGAAAATGCTTCCAGTCAGTTTCCCATGATCACCCTTTTTTCTACATGGTCTAGTGTCAGTAGCTAAGAGTCTGGACCAAATAATCCTCAACCTGATCTTCCTTTCTCCCACCATGGCGAGTACCAGAAGACAAGTAATCCCACACTTAGACACTCCGAGGAGCGAGTCTTTACATTTCCATTGATTGATTCCGGCCTCTCACACTGCACACTTCAAGAGCAACATGAGGAGATCGTGTGTAGTGATGCTTAAATATTTGAGCAGCCACAGTCCGAAGAAGACAATGGTATGCCACAGCAATTAGAGTCTCAAGCGGTCGATGATGATGAAACTCAATTGCCAACAAGTGATGTTGTTATGTCAACAAGTCAGGAAGAGGACCAGAGTTCAGAAGTATAAGACGAGGTGGTGGACGATGAAGTCACTCACGCAACCTGGCAAGGTGCCATGCAGAGCAACGACAGCAGTGCAGAGGTGGCGAGATCAGCAACACTGCAACAGGCAGGAAGAGGCAGTGGGGTTTCCAGAGGGAGGCTATGTTCTTACAACAACTCACAGAGGAGTATGTTGTGAATGTCATCCGAGTGTGTGCTGGTGTGGAGCTCCCTCTGGTGGCCAGGAATGGTAATGAAGCTGAGTTTGAATCTGTGATTCAGACAGGTGATGGAATTAATTTGGAATCCAGTAAATCATATTGCAGATCAGCCTAGTTTATTTAGGAGAGCATTTTGTGCCTGGCGGTCTCTGGTGATAAATGTTCCTGTCTGCTTCTGAAGATGGCTGGGAGTTTTCCCTTCTGTTTTTCCCATTTACTTGGTGCCTGAATCTACTCCAGATAAGTCTACTGTTTCTGTGCTTAATTGCTGGATTTGCACTTAAGAGTGTTTCTGCATATTCCATTTGGTTTTCTGTTTGGTTTCTTGTATGTGAGGATCTGTCTTTCAGCTTTTGTAAGCAGGGAAGTTCTTCCAGCAAGAAAGGGAGCTTGCTCTCTGTTCATGTTTGGATTATTTGCACTTTTGAATATTATTTGTTCTGTGATTTTGTTTCTACCCATTATATCTGCAGTTCTGTTTAAAGTGTATAGCACAAGAGTACCTGATATAGTGGGGGAGAGTCCGTGTGGTCTCAGTATTTTTTATTATCAGGAGATTGGTATTTTTTGCAGGTTTTTTTGCTGGCCGCAATCAGTGATCTGTCCTGTCCTGTTCTATCTAGTAAGTCGGGCCTCACCTTTGCATGTGGGGGTTTGCTATTTCTTTGGGTACTGCTCCAAGGCAAGTTAGGATTCCTCATTTCTATCTTTGAGGTGTAGCAAGTTTCTCAGGCAGTGACAAGGTGTCTAGGTGTGTTAGGAACATCCCACTGTTACTTCTAGTGTTGTCTGATAGATAGGGGATTGCGGTCAGCTCAGTTTCCAACTACTCTTGTGGTTTTGTTTTTTCCTTATTAATGGGATTTTTCGTGATCGTCCACGGTTACCAGATCATAACAGGAGTAAAGGTAACACACTGAAAACTGCAACTAACCCTGCCGGTTCCCTTACAGATTAGAGATCCCAACCCTGAAGTCCCTAGTGGTTCCTGCTGGCTTTATAATGGATCTGACCACAAACTAAATGATGGCAACTTGGGTCTATGCTACCTTATCAGCCATCATGCACCTCACTTTAATACTTAGGAACTGGAGGGAAGAGCAGAGTGCAAATTACTAACAGAAAGGGAGGTGTGCTGAAGTAGAAAGTGAGCCAGATTGAGTAAGACAGCTTGTACAAACTAGCAGAGAAGGTGAATATTGCTACAGAATATGCCGCCTACTTACTGATAACAAACAGAGGATGACACAGAGTGGAGAACAAAAACAACAGAGAGAAACATCATAGCTGGTATTCCACTAACTGGCAGAAACTAACAGTGATATGGCTAGACTTCAAAATGAGAATATCATCAGCAGGAAATACCAGCAGGAAATACCAGCAGGAGGAACGTACTTAGAGCTGCACCCAAAAGGTGATTGGGCAGGCAATCGAGTAAATTAATACACCTATTACCCTAATAAAATGAATGCATGGATAACAGAAACCGAACACTCAAAGAAAAGGTGACTCTACTGTGGTCCGGTGGACAGAGAAGCTGGCAACAGAGCACAGACTCAAGGGTTCGAATCCTAACTCATGACAAGGAGAAGGCAGACAACTGTTCCCCAGAGCACCCGCATATGGAGAGTTCCCAGAGCAAGGGTTAGATGTTAGTTTCTTTCCCGGAATATTCCCATGCACCCCTTCCCACCCAATAAAGGCTATATGGTTTATGGTTTATATTTTTCTTGTCCTCCTCCTTTGCCATATAAACAGGGTCATCATGTGGCCCTTGCTGCAAATTTTTAGTGGGCCAACAGGCGGCCCTCACTTAACTGACAAAACTTTGAGGAATCATCAAAGATGGGGAGTGGCAATGATGCCATAATTAGCGTAACCATTCAGCTTCTGTGTCTACTCAAACTCTCACTGCTCACAATTGAAGAGAAAACTTTGCATGTTTACCTTGTGGAGATGGAGAAAGTACACACGATACTACATGCTTGTATATCCTGATTGCTTGCCCTGGAAATGTTGCTGTATAGGCTTGTGTACACTGAAGCTTTACGAGACCTGATGGCGGCAGCTGCCCTGCAGTTTTCAGTCCGCAGCCGCTAATATATTTCTCACTGTGCCCTCCCCGCCTTACACTTGCACACGACACATAACATTACCCATACCCTGACCAATGAAGTTAAGTTACAGCAGCAATATACCTATAGAAGGACTGTAAAGCAATATACCCTGACTATATGCCTCTAATCCAAAACTATCCTTCCTCCAGCAGCTATCCTTACACTGAATGCACTAATAGCTTATATTAATAGGAAAAATAATAGATGTAGGGCTCAAAAAGGACTTTTAATGTTAGATAGCAACAGCATGGTCTGTAAGGCTAGAATTGCTGCCTACATGCCTATAAAAAGACTATCCCTTCTCTAGCAGCTTACCCTATGCTAAATGCAGCTAAAGGGCCATTTACATGCTGTGACATCGCTAACGATATATCGTCGGGGTCTCGGTGTTTGTGACGCACAACTGGCGTCGTTGGCAACATCGCAGCGTGTGATAGCCAGGAGCGACCTAAAACGATCACAAAACAGGCAAAAATCATTGGTCTGTGACACGTCGTTTGTTTACCAAAAAACGTCTGGTCATTAGCGAGGTTGTGCCTCGTTCCTGCGGCATCACACATCGCTATGTGTGACACCGCAGGGGCGACGAACATCTCCTTACCTGCCTCCACCGGCAATGAGGAAGGAAGGAGGTGGGCGGCATGTTACAGCCGCTCATCTCCACCCCTCCTCTGCTATTGGGCGGCCGCTTAGTAACGCCGCTGTGACGCCGAACGCACCTCCCCCTGTAAAGGAGAGATTGTTCAGTGTCTCCAGCGACGTCACAAAGCAGGTATGTTTGTGTGACGCTGCCGTAGCGATAATGTTCGCTGGAACAACGGGGGTGGGTGCTAACGCTCGCAACATCGCTAGCAATCGCTAGCGATGTCGCAGCTTGTAAAGCACCCTTAAGAGTGGTATTATTAGAGAATAGATTTTTTACATAGCAGCAGCAAGGTCTGTAAAGCTAGAATCCCTGTCTACGTGCCATTAATACACTATCCTTTCCCCATCAGCTTGCCCTACACTAAATGCCACTAACAGTGGTATTAGTAAGGAATAAAATAGCTTTTTATACATAGCAGCAGAAAGGTCTGTAAGGCGAGAATCGCTGCCAAGGGACCTGTAATACACAATCCCTTCTCCATCAGATAATATAATCGAATAGAAAAGAGTTTTTTTAGATACCAGTAGCTATGTCTGTAAGGCTAGAATTTCTGCCGAAAGGCCTCTAATACACTATCCATTTTTCATGAGCTTGCCCTTTACGAAATGCACCTAAGAGCGGTATAATTAGAAAAAAGATTTTTTACGTAGAAGCAGCAGCAAGGTCTGTAAGGCTAGAGTCCCTGTCTTCAGGCCTCTAATACACTGTCCCTTCTCCATCAGCCTGCCCTACACAACCTGTAGCTAAGAGCAGTATTATTAGAGAATATAATAGATTTTTTAGGTAGCAGTAGCAATGTCTGTAAGGCTAGAATCCCTACCTACATGACTCCAACGCACTATCCCTTCATCATCAGCTTGCCTTACACTAAATGCATCTAATAGTGGTATTATTAGAGAACAGATTTTTTTTTTTACGTAGCACCAACAACAGCATTAAAGTCTGTAAGGCTAGAACTCCTGCCTAAATGCCTCTAACACTATCAGTACTCCAGAAGCTGAACCTACACTAATTGCAGACTAAGGAGTACTTTGCACACTACGATATCGCAGGTGTGATGTCGGTGGGGTCAAATCGAAAGTGACGCACATCCGGCGTCGCTGTCGATATCGTAGTGTGTAAATCCTTTATGATACGATTAACGAGCGCAAAAGCGTCGTAATCGTATCATCGGTGTAGCGTCCGACATTTCTATAATGTAGCTGCAGCGATGGTACGATGTTGTTCCTCGTTCCCCTACGGCATCACACATCGCTGTGTGAGAAGCCGCAGGAGCGAGGAACATCAGCTTACCTGCGGCTCACGCCGGCTATGCAGAAGGACGGAGGTGGGCGGAATGTTTACGTCCCGCTCATCTCCGCCCCTCCGCTTCTATTGGCCGGCTGTCGTGTGACGTCGCTGTGACGCCGCATGACCCGCCCCCTTAGGAAGGAGGCGGGTCACCTGCCAGAGCGACGTCGCAGGGCAGGTTAGTGCGTGTGAAGCTGCCGTAGCGATAATGTTCGCTACGGCAGCTATCACAAGATATCGCATCTGCGACGGGGCGGTGATTATCGTGCTCGACATCGCTACAATCGGCTAACGATGTCGCAGCGTGCAAAGTACCCCTAAGAGCAGCATTAGTATACAAAAGAAAAGATTTCAATTTGACCTGAAAAGGACTGGTTATTTAATGTTGCACCAACTGTCCCACTATAACACACTGTGTATTCTGCAGCATAATCTCTCCCTAGTCCTTACACTATTTCAGGGTACAGTGTAGTAAACATGGCATTTCTATGTCTTATATAGACCCAATGACGCTATACGACCGGCTAATCACAGTAATGTCAGTAACCAACATGGCTGCGGCATTACCATGATTGGCAGGCAATCCCAGCATGTTTAGTGGCTGAAAAAAAGCCGCAAAATATTTGGGGTGGGGATTTGAGCTCATGCATAGCACCCTGGTACCATAATACTCGATCAAGTATTGAGCATCTCGAGCACCGCAATGCTTGATTGAATACTGAGCAGAATCAAGCACGCTCGCTCATTACTAGTAAGCACACGAAATTTTATGTAGCTAAAGTTCTATTTTTTGGGCAACAGCATTGACTCCTTCCCATTGGCTGGAAGGAGTCAATGCCCTTGGAGTTCATAAATAAGTAAGACATGCTGAATAGAAGCGTAAAGTGAAAAAAACCTTATCTAGATGCAATACCTATATAAAGAATATCATCAGCTTGTGTCTGCCTTATAACCCAGTCATGAGACATGTATAACACACAGGAAATGATTAACCACTGTCACAGAACAAAAAATAAAAAGAAGCTTAGTTATCAAAATGTTTATTATGTGTATGTATATTCAGAAGAGGAAGTAGTGTCTAGACAAGGCATCTCAAACTCGGTCAGTTTACATATAGAAAAAAAATAAAAATTTTACATTCCTTGCAGTAAAAGATGGCATTTTGAGTGATTCCATATTATTTTTATACACAACTTTTTGATCTTTTTTTTTTTTTTTTTTAAGATTTTTGCATTTTTGGTGGTTTTTTTTATATATTTTTTTTAATGCCATTAATCATATAGGTTATGGTACAGTTTTAGGCCGGTTTCAGACGTCCATGTTAAATCAGGTACAAACCACATGTATGGATATGATCATACGTGTGTCACGCGTGTGACATCTGTGTCTGCATACGTGTGACACGTACCAGAGAAAACACGGTCCTTTTAAATAATAAGATATTCTATACTCACCAATATCCAGAGCTGTTTTCTTCGGCTCTGCTGCCTCCTGCTGCTGATCGTCACTCATTATATTCATTGATTATTCACCACACTGAGGATCTGGAAGAAAGAGCATTGCAGGGACAGTGCCGGTGACAGTGCCGCCGAGGATAGTATCGGGGACAGCACTGCCAGGGACAGCATCACAGGGACAGGTGAGTATTCTGCAAGCATCGTGTGTGTGCAGTGACGTCCAGGAGGTCATTGGAGTTCCCAATGAACTCTGATGACATCCTGATGACACCCCCGCGACACCCGCACTGCAGCAGATGTCAGAACGGTGACTTCACGGGTTCATCAGAGTTCATTGGGAACTCTGATGACCTTTTGGACGTCACTGCACAAACAGTGCTTGCTGAATACTCATCTGTCATCGGCGATGGCGATTCTGTCCTCTGGGATGCTGTCCCTGGCACTGTCTCTGCGATGCTCCGGCTTCCAGGTACACACACACACGCACACACACACACACACTGGAGTGAATAAGTGGAGTGGAGTGGAGTGGAATAATCAATATAATGAGCGGGGGTCAGAAGTGGGAGGCAGCTGAGCTGAAGAGAACAGCGCTGGACACAGGTAAATGTAGAAAATCTTTTTATTTCAAAGACTCATGTTTTCTCCGATACTTGTCACACTGATGTCACACGGATCACATCAGTGTGCGATCTGTGTGACACCCGTGCTGACGGAGAAAAAGCATGTCTCCGTGTGTGCGTGCGGGGTCATGAGGGGTCACACGGTCCGTGTGAAAACATGACCGTGTGAGTAACAGTATAGAGTAACATGGGTATGTGTGGCATTCGTGTCACACGTACCTGAAACACGGACGTCTGAAGCCGGACTTATAGCTTGGGTCATTACAGATGTAGCGATAACAACCTTATACATTTTTGTTTACTTTAGTTTGTACATAAACAGCATTTTTAGTGGCAAAATATTTTTCGATTATTTTTTCATACTTTATTTTGATTTATTTTCACATTTTTTCCCCCATTTTTTTGTCTCTCAAATGGCCCTATACAGTATTATTGTCTTACAATTAGCACCATTGTAGTAATGTTCCCCATCCTGGTCCCCCTTTTGTAATATTGTCTCCCATCCTTGTCCCCTTCATGGAATAATGTGTAGAAAAAAATCCAGTGATAAATTCTTGGATGGATAAAAACTTCCGATTGAAAAAACATTAAAAAAGCCTTCTAGCAAAATGACCGATTCAAACTTGATTTGCGATAACTAACGCATTTCAGCCTGTAGCCTCAGTCATGGTATAAATAAAATGGGTGTATAACAGCATTTAAATACACCTGGATTTCAGTCACATTCAATCACAGAGAATGTCCTCTTGACATATTAAATTAATAACAAAAGGACATGCATTAAAGGGGTTGTCCACTACTTTGACATTGATGGCCTCTCCTTAGTCATCAATGTCTGATTGGCCAGGGTCCGACTCCGACATGCTGCACCAACACCGATCAGCTTTTCTCGGTCCCGGCAGTGGCAGAAGACAGCTGGAAATGCTCCGTTCCAGAGCTGCTCCGTCTTCTGGTAGCGACCACAGCCGGTTATTGCACATCTGCCTCCTATTGATTACAATGCCAGGAGGATGCGCAGTACCCGGCCGCAGGCGCTATCAAAAGACGAAGCAGCTCCAGAGCTGAGCATTTCCGGCGGCCTGCTGCCGCAGCTGGGGCCTAGAACCTAGATTGTGAGGCGTATCGGACCCTGGCCGATCAGACATTGATAAGCTTTGGATATTCACAAATAGCTCAGCATTGAGACTACCATCGATCCTGGTCAAGTATCCAACACCTTTGGCTGTGAAGCAACCCCATATCATCAGGCTTCCTCCACCAAACTTGACAGCTCCTTCAATTTCTCAACCAATTAGCCTTTTTTTCCCTTGTTTCTTCCAGACCCATTTGCATCTGTCACACCTTAGGGGTACTTTGCACGCTGCGACATCGCAAGCCGATGCTGCGATGCCGAGCGCGATAGTCCCCGCCCCCGTCACAGCTGCGATATCCTTGTGATAACTGCCGTAGCGAACATTATCGCTACGGCAGCTTCACATGGACTCACCCGTCCTGCGACCGTCGCTCTGGCCGGCAACCCGCCTCCTTATTAAGGGGGCGGGTCGTATGGCGTCACTGCGATGTCACACGGCAGGCGGCCAATAGGAGCCGAGGGACGGAGATGAGCAGGATGTAAACATCCCGCCCACCTCCTTCCTTCCGCATATCCTACGGAAGCCGCAGTGACGCTTGTAGGAGATGTTCCTCGCTCCTGCGGCTTTACACACAGCGATGTGTGCTGCCGCAGGAGCGAGGAACAACATCGGACCGTCGCGTCAGCGTAATCATGGATTACGCTGACGCTGCACCGATGATACGATTACGACGCTTTTGCGCTCGTTAATTGTATCATCGAGCCTTTACACACTACAATGTCGCATGCGATGCCGGAAGTACGTCATTTTCAATTTGACCCCACCGACATCACACCTGCGATGTCGTAGTGTGCAAAGCCCGCCTAAGTCTATTGACTTTTTAGTCTCATCGCTCCAGATCACCAGATTCCAATCTTCCACTTTCTACTTTTCGTAGTAATTTGCCAAACTCAAGATGATGCTTCCTATATTGAAGTCGATGCTTCATCACCTTTTTTTGGGCCACCAATTCCAGACTTGTGTAACGTGTCACATGGTGCTTGCATGGACATCTGTGATCTCACTATTATGAAGCACACGAGCCACCTCCACTATCGTGTTCGTCGCCCCAAAACTGATAGACCTTGTGTTGATCCAATTTGTTGACTCCAATATTCTGCCTGGACATCAAACTCTTGGCCTTTGAATGGATGGACTTCATTTCATATTCTTCCAACTGTTATGGCACTCACATGATGCAGTTTGGCAATTTTTCTTGGCCGAGAGACCGCTATCGATGAGCTGGATGATGCTGTTACTCTTTTCTTGGGAAATCTTCATAGCTGCTCCTCGATTGAAACCAGTGACCTTTCACTTGGGAATCAACCTAATAACACACTGAACTAATAGGGAATGTGAGAACAGGATGCAATTTATAGTAAAATGGAAGAAAATGTTTTTCCACCACTAGAAGAACAGTAACAATGTAATGACAAGAATTTGCATAACTACTCATACGCTAAATAGTTGCAAATCAAAGTTATGTATGAGATAGGCAAGATGATTTTCTGTAAAATGGAGGTAGTCTTACATTCAAAGCTGTAGTGGATGGTAAGAAATGTAGCTTAAAAGTCAAAAGTTCAAAATATTGTTACCCTTTTGCTTGTCACTGTAATTCATATGCAACACATTCTATCAAATAATGATCATTGGATGTGCAATATCAATGTATTAATAGGAAAACTACTTCCGTTACTGAAAGAATTTAAGAATATTTTAAAAACTATTTTGTATATGATTACATACAATGCACCGATTCTGACTGCATTTGTAGAAGTCTTTTTAAAGAAAACCAAGTGGTATGAGGTGTATTTTTTTCTGAAATGAAAAGACTAGGGAAAAGTAAGGAACCTAAGGCTCCACTTCCTGGCTACATATCTAATAGGGATACTTATAATAATGCTGGCTATCTTAAGATCTTGCTTAAAGGGAACCTGTCAGGACTCCTGTGCACCCAGCACCACGATTAGTTCTGTGCACATATCTATATTCCTTGCTCTACAGTCCTTAATTTAGTTGACCACATAAACCAATCTTTATAAAAAGTATTTCTAAAGTCCGTTTATGATATGCTATAACTAGGGCTTTGACTGGTCGAGGGGGCGTTAGTTCCCTGACTGGCCGACCCACTTAGCATGTTATCACACCCCTGTGGGTGTGATACCATGCTTTACAAAAGTGCGTCTTTGCAAGCGCTATTCATCAAATCTACGCATGCATGCCGCGAATCTTCAGCATTGACCTTCTCTGTATCCCGTCAAAGCTTCAGAGAGGCATGATCAGAAGTCTTCCACACTTCCGGTCATGCGCACTACTATGAGGCTGGGTGTATGTGTTCCGGCTTCCGAGAGGTGTAGTGCGCATGACCGGAAGTGCGGACGACTGAGTTTTATGATTGTTTGTATTTTTACGGTGAACTTTGTTAATGAGATTTTTTTGCTCTATCCCAGCATCAATGATGTCCACTCAATTAAGCGTCCAGTCGGAATAACTTCTATGTCTTAATCTCAGTTTTACTTACTCTAATTCTGTGATATAACCTTGTTGGTTAGAACCATTACATTTGGCACATATTATTTCTCCCACAAGAATATTCTTCATAATGTGAGAGGGGTGACAAGACTGTGTAGAAAGTATAGAATTTGAGGCAGTAGGATTCCTAAACGCTAATGTAAATTTGAGATTATAAGGGATAGAATTTATGTAAATAAGGAAAAGCGATGCTTTTTCTTGAGTATCATTCTATATTAACCCTAGAACGCATACCTGGGGCCTCGCAGGCCTGCTAGGTCATTTGTTTTCTATGGTAGATTGTTATGCTTGCGCGTTCTAGGGTTAACAGCAGGTCGTCTATATACCGACCATACCATATAATGTTAGTGTGGAATGGATTTGAAACATTAAATAAAAATGACTCCTCCAAACCCCATAAAATTGTTTGTTAAAGGAACAAAACATTTTGTCCCAATAACCACAAACTGTAAAAAAAAACATATTGTCAAAAGGAAAATAATTATGAGTGAGTAAAACTAACATTGTTAAAATAATGAAATCCTGAATAGACAAAGAATAAGTGCTATATTTAAAGGGGTGACATTGACATTGAAATAGACATTGAATAGCAACATTATGGGATATGGACGGATAGAGAATCACTTATTTGAAGACTTCCATTCAAAATGATCAATATGGGAATTGTCCTTAAAGAGGTATTCTCATGTTCTTAAATTGCTTTAAATAGTTCAACAGCATGAAAATAAGCAAGTTTACAATTGACTTGCTTTTTCTATTTGCTGTTACTCTCCTCCAATAAGAGGATTTATTTTTATACTGTACAGCTGGTTTCCACGACGCTCAGCCTCCAGACCCTGGCTGAGAGAGCGTAGTTACATTTCGAGAGTGGGGTTAGCTCTCAACATCCTGGCCATTTCTTTTCAGTCCACTGATTCCTATACAGCTGTTACTTGAGACCATCCTTCCTGTCTCCTATCTTCTGAGCTGGATGCTGTTATAAATATTACACAATCACCAGCCTGGCAGTTTCAGATCAGTTAGGGGTGGCACTGGTCTTGCAGCACTGGGGTCCTGGATTTAAATCCCACCAAGAACAACATCTGTAAGGAATTTGTATGTTCTCCCTGTGATTTCGGGGGTTTTCTCCAGGTACTCCGGTTTCCTCCCACACTCCGAAGACATACTGATAGGGTATTTAGATTGTGAGCCCCAATGGGGACAGTGTTGCTGATGTATGTAAAGTGCTGCAGAGTATGTTGATGCTATATAAAAATAAAGATTATTATTACTTATCCTAATCATGACTCTGTCTGGAGGTTTGTGCTTGTTCAAATGCCATTATCTGTATGTGTAAATCTAGTGATTAGAGATGAGCAAACCGGAGGATCGGTGTTAGTTCTGAACACAGACTTTACAAAAAAAAACATAGTTCGGGTTTGGATTTTGTTTTTTTTCTGTAAGAAAACCACTTTCGCGTTCAGCGCTGTGTTCGGGTACACTCATTCCTCAGCCCAATGTGAGCCGCTTGCAATGTTTGATCGGTGCACACTGGTGCTAAAAGCATGCTCAGATGTAGTGAGCACCAAACAAATAAAAATGGAAAAATCCTGCCCACCTTCCCATGGAATTGATCTGTTTATGGCTGGCTGCATGTAGGTAGAGACCTGAAAAGCCCAATTAGTGACTCCCATTGGGGTTCACGTCAAGTCTGGGTCCCAGACTGATCTTTATCTAAAGTCCGACTGAACCTGCCCAACCGAACTTCCACAGATTCGCTCATCTCTACTGGTGATAGTAGTGTGGACCACACAACAAACCACTAATAGCTGAATGTGTTACAGTGGAACTTCTGCTGAGCTTTATAGTTCTACTAATACTGCAGCTCAGCTATTCACAAGAACTGTCACTCAAAGAGGATCTCCCGCCCTGTCACAAACCAGGAAGTAAGGAGACTGCTTAGCTCTGAGCTGCTCAATAGACAAATTGAGAACATATCTTTAAACATCATTTACACTGAAAAAAGTATTGTGAACGCCTTTGCTTAACATGGCTCGATCATGAAAATCTTTCAGTCTACACAGGCTGCCGCTCACTTGATGAATGAGCAAGATGCTCATTGTATTGGTGTAATCATCTTTCGTGCAAAGCTAAAGCTCATCATTCTTGACAATGAATCATATTGTGCAAAAAAGAGTCCCACTGTCGAGAAACATTGCAGCTTATACGCACTGAGGAATCTATTACAGATTATTCAGTGCGCATCATTTACTGTTGTCTGCCTTTGTAAACATTTTGGCGTTGTTTTAATAGAACTCCTAAAAAAAACTGCACTGTTGAACTCCTTTTTGATAAAAAATTCCTTTCTTCTTTATTTATCCATTTTAAAATGACATATCAGGGAGCAGGATAGCACGTTGACGCGTTTTGGCCTAAAGCCTTAATCGTAAAATGGATCATAATGTTTTTTAATAGCCTATTTACACAGGCATACCGGAGTAAACAATGCAGACTGAACAATCTGTATTAGATCGTTCAGTTTACATTTTATGCCAATGTACTCAGCAGTGCAAGTCCTGGCTACAGAGGATTGTGCACCAATAAGACTCATGATCTATCTATCTATCTGCTCTTCACACTCTCCCACCCCCCAAAAAAGAAAAAAAAACAAAAAAAAACAGCATCCTTATTTTCCCCGGCATTATCCGTTGGGGAGAGTGAGGAGGTTCCCAAACATATTGGACTGTTGGCCAATCCCACTGATGTTAGTCATATATCTATTTGAGACTTAGGGGTACTTTGCACGCTGTGAAATCGCTAGCCGATGCTTGCGATGCCGAGCGCGATAGTAACCGCCCCCGTCGCACATGCGATATCTTGTGATAGCTGCCATAGCGAACATTATCGCTACGCCAGCTTCACACGCACTTACCTGCCCTGTGACGTCGCCCTGGCCGGCGACCCGCCTCCTTCCTGAGGGGGCGGGTCGTGCGGCGTCACAGCGACGTCACACGGCAGGCGGCCAATAGAAGCGGAGGGGTGGAGATGAGTGGGACGTAAACATCCTGCCCACCTCCTTTCTTCCGCATAGCCGGTGGAGGCAGGTAAGGAGATGTTCCTCGCTCCTGCGGCTTCACACACAGCGATGTGTGCTGCCGCAGGAATGAGGAACAATATCGTATCTCCTATTGGTGCGACATTATGAAAATGACCGACACTACACAGATCACCGATTTACGATGCTTTTGCAATCGTTTATCGGCGCATCTAGGCTTTACACGTTGCAACGTGGAAACCAGCGCCGGGTGTGCGTCACTTTCGATTTGACCCCGACGAGATCGCAGTAGCGATGTCGCAACGTGCAAAGTACCCCTTAAAGGGACCCTGACAGCAATATATATAGACTAATCTAACTTTATGATGCTGTAAGTAATTGAATGATAATGTTTCTAGCTACATTGTATGATTAGCTGTGACATACAGTAGTTATAAAATAAAAATGTACCTAATTGTGTAAAAATCTGTTATTCCAAGTCATTACGGTGGTACAACATCCTAGCTGAGTTACCGTGTCATCCATGGAAACATGGCCATTCTTTTTTGATTGATTGCTCCCTGGTATGAAGACATCATGTATGCTCTATTAGCATCCAGGCTCAGATCACCTCTGTTATGAACAGTGATTCAAGGTGTATTCTCAGGTTCTCCAAGTTTACAGCACACGGTCAAGATCTGTCCCACACAGCCATCCAGAGCACTCCCCTTCTGCTTCCAATCTTAATCATGCGGGAACGTGTCCAGAACCTATAGCTCCATTGTGTCCGGAACCTACGGCTCACCTCGTAATGGGCATAGTATAGCCATCCAAGGCAGCGATTAGACACGGGAAGCCACGGAGACAAGAAATGGGGAAAAGCAGAAGTATAGACTCGGCTGCTGGAAAGCTAATACCCAGGGTGGTGGCTAGACAGGAAAATTACTCAAAAGAACAGCGGCATCAGAACAGGATTTTGTGGCCATCTCTGTCCAGAAGATTGAGGAACAAATAAATCAGTTGTTGTTTTGTAAAGAGACTTTCTGTGTGATGTATTGCCTTACAACTTGGCAAGACTGAGGAGTATACACCTCGAGTCACTGAGCATGATATAAGTTTTCTGGGCCCAAACTCTTAAAGAGCATGGACAGGATTTCAGAAACATCCTTGGAGTAATTTATTAAAAGAGAATGGGAGTGTTTACAAGGATGACTTGGTGACTCTGGAACAAAATTGTACCACCCTGGTGACTTGGAGTAACGGTTTTACACATTAATAGGCACATTTTTATTTTATAACTATGCCACAACAACTAATAGTACAGCTTAGCCAGAAACAAAATGCTAATCATTCAACTGCCTTCAAGAGCATGGGGACAGATTTAATAAGCAATTTGCTAATGTCAGGTTCCCTTAAAGACTGACAGCTTTAAAGAAGCATATAGTAGGAAATCCTCTAAAGGCTGCTTACCACCAGACAATCTATCGTGCCATAGATTGTCGGGGTCACGTTTTTTGTGACGCACATCCGGCATCGCTGGCGATGCCGGCCTGTGTGACACCTCCTAGCAACGCAGTATCGCTCACAAATCGTGAGTCGTGTACTGCTCGCTAGGTTCCATAATATCGTTTAATTTAGTAGTTCATCGTTTCCTGGGTAGCACACGCCGCTCCGTGTGACACCCCGGGAACGATGAACAGCAGCTCACCTGCGTCACGCGGCCGCAGCCGGCTATGTGAAGGAAGGAGGTGGGCGGGATATTTACGTCCCGCTCATCTCCGCCCCTCCGCTTCCATTGGCAGGCGGCCGTGTGACGTCTCTGTGACGCCGAACGTCCCTCCCACTCCAGGAAGTGGACGTTCGCCGGCCACAGTGAGGTCGCACGAGAGGTAAGTATGTGTGACGGGGGTTACTGACTTTGTGCGACACGGGCAGCGATTTGCCCGTGACGCAAAAAGGACGGAGGCGGGTACGATCGATTGTGAAATTGCACAATCGGTCGTACCGTGTAAAGCAGCCTTTAGTGCTAAGCAAAGGGGGATATATAATTATATATAAAGTGTATCTCTCTATATGAAAAAAAAAATTGGAACTGAAATTGTCAATTAAAGCCTTTGAAGTTATTGACAATGGTGATTTGGGGAATTTATCTTTGGTGTAGCCCTATAACGTGCTGATATTCTGTTAAATATATTACATACCATCAAGGAGAGACTGAGACAACCCGGAAGATCACACAACATGCTCCTCACCAAAGGTGAGTCTAACCTTTTGATTCCTTCTGCTAATGAGTGGTTTGGTCACTACAGAGTGGGCTTTCAGTCAAATGCTCTTAACCCTCCGTCACATACAATAGGCCTGACAAGCACATCTCTTTTACTTTCATTTCTCCTTCCTCACCAGATTGTGAGGAAATCCCCTTCCTCCAGGTAGTCTCCTGTCTCTAGCAGCTCTGTGAAACCTCATACCACAGTTGTATTGCAGAGCTTCAGGAGGACAGATATAACTGCGCTAATCTCTCAGGCTCATTGTATGTGAACACGTCACACTCAATAAGGTTGGTATTTTATGTTTTAATTCATCACATGCTCTGCAAGTGTAATTTTTCTGGGGAAACTTCAGGATCTAATTCTGATTTAATATGTGTTTAATAGTACTTAAGGTACCTTAAAATTAAGTTTGTTTCCATAAATTTTCTTTGTAGAGTTTTTTGACAGAGTCAAACTGGGGACTATTTGGCGGGAGTTTTGAAATGTTTGTATTTCAGAGTTATTAGTTTTATCTTAAGTAAATGGGTTTTTTTTGCACCTGATTATGTGTAGTCTCTTTTATTACATCCCTATGAAGGTCACTGATCACTTTTAGAGCACTGAAATTGCAAACATTAGATATTATAGGTATTTTTCTAGCCTGCGCCTGACAGTCACATTGTATGTGAACTCGTCGTTAGAATCGATATTGTATGTGACGGAGGGTTAAACATCATGACACTATATGACGAGACAGATCCTTACCCTGTTCAGTGTTGAACTGGCGAGCAATTCCAGCTGCAGTGTTGAAACCATTACCCATGGAAAGTCTCCGCATTATCCTGTCCTCTTTTGCATTTGTCTTTCGAGGATGATCAGCCTTCTTGGGGGGAATTCAAAGATTTTGTGATGTTGTAAAGGTGCAATATTCTCAAAATCATAGACTTTGAACGACCAACTTCTGTTGCTATGGCTGATAGGGTCATCCCTTTAGCCTTCATCTGGACAACCTGCTGCCAGAGGGTTTCAGTTACTTTGGAGCGGCACACCATTTTTGCAAAGTTAATTCAAACTGGAAACTTAGGCTGCCAGTTACATAGGGATTGACAGATACAGTAATTAAGGAAATTAGCACCAGGTGCCAGATTAACACCAATAAAATGCAGGTATCTGAAAGTGTTCTGTAATTTTGATCAGTGTTCTTTTACATTTATGTCATTTATATTTTTATCATGTGCTTTAGAATAAATTCAATTTATGAAATAAGCTTAAAATACTGCGAGTTTACTCATGTTAGGATATAATCACATAGGACTACACCATGACCTTAACATTTAGAAAATTGTGTGTTATCTAATTTTGATACCTGTCACGCTCCCCGTGTCCCAGCACCACTCCTTACCCACTGATCCAGTCCTCGTGTCCACCAGTCATGGCTGCCGCTCCCGCTCATGCTCCCCAGAGTCCTGTTCCTGGTCTCAGGAGTCTGATTCTGACTAATGTTCTGTATAGGACTGGGCCGCGCCCACTCACCTGGTCTTATAGCCCCAGCACTGCTGCAACAGGAAATGACCTGAGGCTGTGCTGAGTATATAAGACTGGCCTCTCCATGTGGGCGGGGCCTGATCATCGCTTGTGTTTCTATGCCTTGTCTTGTGAGCTAGGTGCTCAGGTCTTTGTTCCTGTTTCCTATTACTGCCTTAAAGTACGCTGTGACCTTAGTGACCTGGTCCTGTCTTTGCTTCCTGATACCTGCACCCGTTCCTGCCACGTCAGTGCTCCAGCTACCGTGTACCCTGCCCTCCAGGTGGGGTGCTCGGTCCAGTGGATCCACCTCCTGGGCCTACCAGTCCTCCCTGGCCCTCACAATATCCAGTTTATAATAGAGAATTAGTGTTGGTTACTTGGGTGGTACGTTGACTTTAGGTTTCAAATAGTCTCTCCTGTGGTGGTCGGGAAGTCAGGTAGCAGTTGATCACAAGTTATTTTGGACTATTTTTAAGTAATCATTTTGATAATTCTAATGATGGTTATCAGGCTGAGATTTGTTGACCAGCACCAAAGATGTGCTAATGAAAACAACATCCAAGATTTATAAGTTAAGGGCAGGAGTGAGGTTCTTTGGTAGAGCCAATGGCCAATGGTATCCTTCAAGTACACTTGTTTTGCCAGGGTATGTGCTCGTACTGTTATTTTCTAGGTGGGTGAACCCGCCGAGTTTTTAAAAAGGAAGACACTTAAGGAAAGCTTCGTTTTTGGAGGTTTTGTTTTTTTGCAAAGCGCTTTTTTTTTTACATTTTTCGTCATCTTTGTTTTTTTAGCATCTTTTCTGCATTTTTGGGGCTTCTTTTTTTATTAGTATTTATTGGACATTTTTCCCTGGACAATCCCTTTACATATTGATAGCTGTAATCAGGAAAAAGTTTACAACTGTTTGGTTTTTCAAATGTGTATGTAGTGGCCTGGTCCAGATTGTGTCTGTTTCTTTAAGTACCTTTACTTATATGTAATATTATGTTATATGTTATAAGTAAAGTATTTTTAATTTGTTATGTTCTAGCACCATCTACTGGTGAAAACTGTAAGAATCTGAAGTGTTCATTAGGTTTTATCCTATTGGCCAGTTCTTTGTCACATGGCTCAATAGGTGGAGCTATTCTCCAGGCTCTGTCTAGAAAGAACTGGATGTTCTGGTTCTGGCTGAGTCTCCTCTGAGGGAAGACATTATGTGTAGTTTCTATTCACCACAAGACTCCTACTAGGCCCGAGGCCTAGAATTTCACCATTTACTGATTTTTACAGCCAATATACTGAAGGCTTCCTATCATGAATCCTCACTGGCCAGATATACATCTCTTCAGACAGTAGGGCATACTGAGTATCTACAAGACCCTACTGCACGCAGATTGGGGAAGTTTGAGGGTCTCCCACCCTACTGCAATATTAGTGGCTTGCATGCCATTGTCCACGCACCAGCCGTCCGGGCCCCGTAGCGCGCTGGGCAACTTTCTACATTTGTTTACAAGTACTGCACGTGTCTGAACTAGCAGTGAAATTGACGCCAGGACTCCAGGTCTGTACAATCTTATTATTATATCTACCCTCTAAGCTCAAGAGACTCTGAACCTGCTAAAAGCTTACCAGAATTAAATCTGAAACAAATCATGCTCTTAAAAGCTCCAGAACCCTAATTGCACTTCAACATTCAACTCCAAGCTGTATTTGCCGTGGCCTACCCACAAAAGACTGAAACATACAGTATATTCCATGTTGTTTCCTTTGTTCCTGCTGTATTAAAGCAACTGTTATCCCCAAGACCGAGTCTGTGGACTGTCCATCAGCTGTGGATACTGTGTGGGGGTGGATAGCAGGGAACATCAGGGCCTTGTAGACCACCCAGGGAACACGGCCCCTGCAACCTCGTGCCAGAACAGCAACTGTGACATATAGAACATTTGAGGTCCTCTGTCCCTGGGCCCTTACATGTAGAAGATAACCTAAATTATTAGCATAGGGGTTTCAAAAATCTGCTAAGACACATGTATTTATATGACTGGGATTCCTGAATAGTGGTAGCTTGTCAGTCATATGGCTTTCACAGGACAGTTATCTTGTCCCCTCTGATTTATGTAGTGTAACAATGAAAAAAGAAAAATCCATTACCTAAAGATATCTTATTATTGTGACAAGACAATCGAAAATAGGCATGTGTAAGTCAGCCTCCACCAACACAGGGCATAATGGTGGCCAACGGTCACGGTGGTGTCACCGGCTGGCGGGCTGTCCTCAGAAGAATAAAAACAAAAAGGCGGAAGTTGTGGAAGGGGTGCAGGATCAGCCTGTCTCAAAAAACAATGTCCAGACCTCAGGTGCAACAGAAAAACTCACTTTTACTGGAGCAATTGATGATGATGATGATGATGATGATGATGATGATGGTTAAAGCTCTCTACAGTTATTCAGTACACAGAGTCGACAGCCCCTCATGGTGTGATGAACCCAGCTCTTTGCCAGCAATGTGTATCAGCTCTCCTCACTCCCTCTGGTTATAGCACTATACGTGTAGGAGGTGAGCAGATTGCCCCACTCCCACTGAATGTATATTATGTTTATATATATATATCTTTAAATGTATTGCAGCGGATTCTTCTACTCTAACCTGACTGGTGTCTTAGTATATAGAGTGTAATGTGTTTTATAGAAGGTCTTTTATTATAGGAAATATTGTAATGTGTATTATGTCAAGTATAGGAATTTTTAAGGTAGGATATTAGTGCAACGTAGGGACAAGTGTGCAGGAGAGGGTTAAGTGGTAGATAGAATGTACACAAAAAAGCCACTGGATAAGGGATACAAAAGGTAAAGTAATAGTAGCTAGGTAACCCAGCAGTAACAACGCCTAAAATATAACTTTTAATGGGATAAGGTTAAAAATATTCCACAAACAGACAAACATGCGCATTAGCGCCTTAAAAGACGTCGCTTTCTGTGTTGTCCTATCTAAACTGTAATAGGAGACAGTCATTTCACAGGGAGACAGTCATTATAAAGTAGCAGACAATCCCACATAACAAATGTTGCATAGGGAAATAAAAAAAGGAACAATCTCACCAGTCTTCAAAATACTGTGTGTATATGTTCCTCAGTCATCATCCAATGTCTAAGTGGGACCACAAAAATAGATCCCCCGGTTAAACCAGGTATTCAAAAGGATCCACTACATAGGTTCCAAAGTATAGACATGCAAGGAATTCTCTCAACGCGTTTCATCATATCCTCAGGAGAGTGTGAAATAAGTCCAAGAGATGACTAGTATCCATCAAAGGACCGGCATATCTGACTCGCCCACCCCAGGGCTATGGGACACCCGGTGCCGGGCCGGACTAGTCCGGTGGTAGTCAGTGGTGGCTGGGCCCGGCTCCGTGGCCCTGGTGGGTGTCAGTTGAATATGTGGCTGATGAGTTAAAGTTAATGTTCGTGACGCCACCTGTGGTATGCGGCTATTAAGCCGCCGCTGCTATGGGAGAACTCCGGGGTGATGTTATGGCAGCTATGATGGTACTGCTCCCCACAGGTGGAGCGATGCCCCGGGATACAGTTGGTGCCCGTGAAAGTCTATGGTGTTGTGTGGCTAACACGGTGCAGGGCCGACAGGCGAGGAAAGAACCAGGCACAAACAACAGTCTCTTTACCTTCTCCTCTTTTACTCTGGAAACAGTCCAGTCCTGGGAGACCGTTACAGGTGGTGATGGGGATCCGGTCGGCCTGGAAGTACTTGGGATGATCTTTCTGGCCAGCTGAGTATGAGGCCTACTCCTGTACTTTGCTTTGTGATGATAGGACCCTGCTTCTCTGAATCCAGCAATGGCCCTCTTTGCTGCTGGGACCGATGGCACGTCCCTTCTTTCTGTAGGTGGCTGCGCAGACCCTCTCTCTGGTGCTTCTCCGCTGGAGTCCACACCGGGCCCTGATGCTGCAGCTGTACCTTGGATGTTTCTGGGCCAGGGGCTTGCAGCTCTCCTGCCCTTCGGACTCGGCTACCAGGGACGGATTTTATACCCTGGCAACCACAGACTCCGATGTCTGAGTCTCTCTGCTGCCTCTCAGCTATTCCTGCTTCTCTGGGCCAAGCTGCTCCAGCTCTAGGCCCCAGATTCACAGGACAGCTCACTCTGCGTCTGTTCACTTCCACTACTCCCTTCAGACTGACTCACTTCCTCCCTCTGGTCGGGTAGAGGAAGGCTCCCTGGAATTCCAGGTTCAGAGCTCCCCCTGCTGGCCGGAGGGAGAACTGTGTTGGGTGTTAAACCTGCTGGCCAATGGATCTCCCAATTACCTCCAGGCTCAGCATTAACCCTTTGGGAGGGCAATGCTGTTGTGGCGACCAGGTCCTAGGGCGCCACACTCCCCCTTAGTTAAATTCAGTACTCCCGGACTGTGGAAACAAAACATAACATGTCATACATTTCATCCCATTATGGGAGGCACATTCTCTTTAACGTTACAAATTCAAACAGTACTATAAGAGTCCAGTGTGGCTCCCTGCCGGGTGTCCATTACACTGCTCCATGGGGGACCCGCCGCGATAAAACCCCCAACGTAGGCTCTGGGCGTGCGTCAGAGCATTGATGACCCCACTCTATGCACGCCGGACGGGTTTTTCTTCAGGGGTATCGAGCACACTGGTGCTAACTATGAACAATTTAGGTGTTGGCCACCCATAGTCCAGTGGCCCAATTGTCCATTTTCACAATCAAAGAAAAAGAAAAACATTTTGTACACAACATTACAGACATTTCGCATAACTATTTACATTCCAATAAATACTCTTTCTTTCTCCTTTATACATTTGATTCCCTATACCTTAGAGGGGGTTGTCCCCGAGTGCTGCGTTGGGACCTGCGTAGCTCTGGTGTTTGTCCCTGACTACTTAGTGTGTCTCCTATCTCAGCACTACCGGTAGGCCTAACCCCAATAGGTATGCATGATGATCGCCCATGTGGTCTAAGAGTCGCCAAGGGTATGACAGGTTCACCACTGACAGGGGGTTGATCCTCCTGTTCCACTGCTGGCGTGTCACCTCGTGTCGGGGCGGACGGTTCTTTGGGTGGATCCGGAACCTGTTCTGTTTCTGGCTCGACCAACTGTGGGAACGTCAGGACCGGTACCACTACGGCACCATTTATGCGGGTCCAAGTCTTGGGGAATTTGCCGAGGATTGTTTGTATCATCTCTTCCCCCTCTTCTCGAACTTCCTCCACTTCCTTTTGAACTTTGCACCGCTCAGGGCACGTCTTCAGGCGGTCTCTGGATACTGCTTGACAAGTCTTGCCTTCATCCTTGCTTATGAGGCACACCTTACTGTTGTCAAAGTTGGAGGGGATAATGGTGTAGGGCTCGTTTTCCCACTGATCATCCAATTTATGCGTCTTCCGCTTCTTCTTGAGGACTTGTTCTCCAGGTGCTAAGGGAGTTGCTGGGGCTGTTTGATTGTAATGCTGTTCTTGCCTCGTTCTTGCTTGAGACAGGCTCCTCTCTACGCACTCCTGGACCTTACGGTACCGCTGCTGCCGTTCTGTATCCCAATCCTCTATTTCTTGAACCGCCTCAGGCGACACAGTCCCCATCTCAAAGTCTACAGGCAACTTGCCTGGTCTGGCTCGCATCAGGTAAGCGGGGCTGCAGTTGGTCGAATTCACTGGGATGTGGTTGTACAGGTCTACCAGATCTGGCAACTTTTCTGGCCATTGGTTCCTTTCCTCCAGCGGCAGGGTCTTCAGCATATCAATAACCACATGGTTCATTTTCTCGCACAGTCCATTGGTTTGGGGGTGGTACGGTGTGGTTCGGATTTTCTTACAACCGTACATGCTACAGAACTCTTGGAACACTTCAGCCTCGAATGCAGGACCCTGATCAGTCAGTACCCTTTCCGGATAGCCGTGAGGTCGACAAAAGGATGCCTGGAACGCTCTAGCTGCTGTCCTGGCTGTCTGGTCCTTCACAGGCACTACTACCAGGAAACGAGAGTAATGGTCCACAATGGTGAGGGCGTACACATAGCCTGACCGGCTTGGTGTTAACTTCACGTGGTCCAGGGCCACCAACTCCAGGGGCTGCTTTGTGACAATTGGCTGTAGGGGAGACTTTTGGCTGGCATCGTCTTTCCGCCTCAGGTTACACGGGCCACAGTCTCGGCACCACTTCTCGATCATCTTTCTCATGTGCACCCAATAGAACCGATCACGGAGTAGGGCTTCCAACTTCTTCCACCCGAAGTGTCCTGCGTTATCATGATACGCTGCTAGGACCATTGGAGCATCTCTCTGCGGAACCACTATCTGCCAGACAAGTTCATTTGTTCGATAGTTGACATATCTCTTGCAGAGCTTGCCTTGGTAGGTGAACAGTCGTCCCCTCTCTTTCCACAACTGCTGGGCTTCTTCTGGAGCATCTGGGCCAAGATGAGTCTCAGCTTGTGCTAGCTTTTCTTTGACCAATCGCACAGCCGGGTCACCGTTCTGTGTCTCTTCCCAATTATGGTGGAGTAATGGGTTAACCGAGACCTCGTGTTGGCTCGAGCGCTTCACTCCCACAGCATGCTCACACTGGGAAACACCCTGATGATGGAAAGCCGGTAACTCTATCTCTTCGAGTTCATCCAGGTCTTCTCCAGATTCGGGTAAGTGAGGCATTCTGGACAGCGCATCAGCATTGTTATTCTTCTTGCCAGCCCGATACTTGATGGTAAAGTCAAAGTTAGACAGCCGGGCCATCCACCGCTGTTCCAACGCACCTAACTTGGCTGTTGCCAGGTGTGTCAACGGATTGTTGTCCGTGAAGATGGTGAACTTGGCCGACGCCAGATAGTGCTTGAAGCGTTCAGTCACTGCCCAAACAATAGCGAGGAACTCCAGCTTGAAGGAACTGTAGTTTTCTGGATTCCTTTCTGTGGGCCGAAGCTTCCTACTGGCGTACGCTATCACCTTCTCTCTGCCTCCCTGCACCTGGGACAACACGGCTCCCAGGCCCACGTTGCTGGCGTCTGTATACAGTACAAACGGCTGGCTGTAGTCAGGGTAGGCCAGAATTTCTTCTCCCGTGAGAGCCCCTTTCAGCTGGACAAAGGATGTTTCTAGTTGGCTGCTCCATTCAAAGGGAGGGCTCTGCTTCTTAGCCTGCTTTGGCTGGCCCACCAGGAGATCTTGAAGGGGCGCTGCTATCTTGGTGAAACCATCAATGAACCTTCGGTAGTAGCCCACCAGCCCAAGGAACTGCCGCACCTCCTTTACCGTGGTGGGTCTTGGCCAGTCCTTGATTACGGTGACTTTCTCCGGATCAGGTGCCACACCTTCTGCGCTGACCACATGACCCAGGTACTGTACCTTTGGCTTCAAGAGGTGACATTTGGACGGCTTGATCTTCAGGCCATATTTTGACAAAGACTCAAACACTTCTGCTAAGTGCTTCAGGTGGTCTTCATAAGTCTTGGAGTAGACTATGACGTCATCCAGGTACAACAGCACGGTTTCGAAGTTGTGGTGGCCCAAGCAGCACTCCATCAACCGTTGGAATGTCCCTGGGGCGTTGCAGAGCCCGAATGGCATACAGTTGAACTCGCAGAGGCCCATTGGCGTCGTGAATGCAGTCTTCTCCTTGTCCGCCTCTGCCACGGGAACCTGCCAATACCCACTGGTGAGATCCAAGGTGGAGAAATAGTTAGCTGACTTTAAGGCTGTTAGTGACTCCTCTATTCTGGGTAGTGGATAAGCATCTTTATGTGTAATGCGGTTAATTTGCCTGTAATCTACACACATTCTCATTGTACCATCTTTTTTCTTTACGAGCACTAGTGGAGCTGCCCAGGGGCTACAACTATCTCTGATAACCCCAGCCTCCTTCATTTCCCGTAACATTTCTTTGGCACGCTGATACTGTGCGGGGGGTACAGGGCGGTATCTCTCTTTAACGGGAGGATGATCTCCCGTGGGGATTTGATGTTTAACCCCTTTCACCTGCCCAAAATCTAGGGGGTGTTTGCTGAAGACCCGCTCGTACTCCTGTACCACCCGGTAAACCCCATGCTTTTGGTGTGAGGGGGTGGAGTCGGTGCCCACATGTAATTTTTGGCACCAGTCTTCCAGCTGTCCCTTGGAGCCATTGTCTTCCGCCTGGTCGGACGGGATCAAGGGTTCCACTGCTTTGATGGTGTTGTTGCTGACAGTGTACAGTTTTGCTACAGTGGCGTACCGGGGCAATTTGGCTTCCTCCTCCCCACAATTCAGGACACGGATGGGCACTCTCCCCCTGCGGACGTCTGCTACCCCTCTGGCTATCAGGACTCCAGGCCTGCTGTCTGAATACACCGGTTCTACCAAGGCATGGTAATCCTGACCCTTGAGGCCTATTGCTGCCCGACACCATATCAACATTTCACTTCTTGGGGGTATTGCAATGGGGAGGGGGTCACTTACCCTCACACTGCCAATTTCTCCTCCGGCCAGCTCTACCTGCTGCCTCCTCATCAGGGCTCTGATCTCCCTCTGTAGGGCACGCTGCTGCCCGGAGCTGGCAGTTTCAGACGCCTGTTGCAACAAAATTATCACTTCGGCAACACAATTTTCTATCACATTTGTACCAATGGTTACCAATGGGTCAGATTCTTTGCGATCAATATCTACAATTATCATCCCCTGACACGGCAATTCTACCCGCCCCACTTTAATGGTTACTTCTTTGTACCCAATTTGAGGTAAGGGCTGACCATTACTGGCCACAATTGTTAAATCATCATCTGGGCCATGGTCAATGTCTGAATCAGCCCAATATCTTTTGTACAGTTTGTAGGGGATGGTTGTTACCTGGGACCCCGTATCCAGGAGGGCATTCAAAGGGATCCCATCCAGCACAATGGGAAGGACCGGTCGTCCTCCCACATACTTGCTGCGGCTGGGTGTTGAGCCGGGCTTCCTTACACCTGGGGGTCGGCTCCTGGCCCCAGGCTCGGCCCATTTAAAGGACAGCGTCGTGCAATGTGGCCCGCCTGGCTGCAGCGGCGGCAGATCGGTTGTCCCGTTGAATCATACCGGTCTGTGTCTCTGCCTCGGGTCGGCGGAACCCTCCTCTGTCGCATCCATGGGACGTCATCTGGGCTGGAGGCCAACTCGATTCTTGCAGGCGATGGGGTCACTTGTAGAGACTGCACGGTCTTGGCAAGGGCAGCTACAGTCTTGGTCAGCTCCTGGACCTGCTGTCTGAGCTCTGCAGTGGGATCCTTATCCAGGGACTGCGCCTCAGCCCCTGCAGTGGCTCGTGTTGCAGGCACCACCCCGGGGTACGTGATAGCAAGAGGCCGGAGGGGTACTGGGTCATTCGGTGTAGATTCTCTCAGTACCCGGATGGCCTGGTCCTTAAACTTTGCAAAGTCCAGAGCAGGGTTCTGCAGGACCATGATACGCAGCTGGGTCCTGTGGGCATCTGACAGGAGCCCCTCTATGAACTGCTCAGTTAGGAGTTTGTGTTCCTCACGTACACTCTCTGGGTCCACTTGTTTAACCGCTTTCAGGGCCTCCTGCAGGTTTAAGGCATAGTCCCTTATGCTGTCTGTGGCCCGCTGCTTGCACCCAAAGAATCTCATCTTTATCTCTGCTGCGGTGCGGGTGTCAAAAGTACTCTTTAGCTTGGCCAGTATCTGGGTTACTGTCCCTTTATCTGTATCAGGCCAGGACTTCACTTCACGCTGGGCTGCGCCGGCTAGCTGTCCCATTAATATGCCCACCTTCTGGCTCTCAGTCAGCGGATACACCCGGAACAAGCTGTGCAGGCTTTCTCTGAAGTCGCTCAAGGTATGGGACTCCCCGGAGTACTGCGGCAGCCATTCTGCGCCCGGTATGTACGGCATGGTGATCGGCATTACCGGCGCTACAGCGGGGGATGGGGCGACGGCGACAGGGATCGCTTCGGCTGGTGCTGCGGCGTCTCGGGCTATGGCAGCCACCTGCCCTCCCTCTGCGTCGGACATCTTCCTCCCCCTTAGTGAACCTTACCAGGCTCCGTTCACTTTTCAAATTTCCTTCTGGGTCGCGCGGGGTTAACAGCGTTCTGCTCTGATGGCGCGCTCCCTTCGCGCTCTTTGTCAGGCACGCCCCCCTTCTTCCTGCGCTCAGTGAGGCTAATGGCGGCGGCAGTTTTCAAACAGTGAAACACGCAGTAATACAGTCTTTAAAGTGCAATTCTTCAGGCGCACAGTACCCGGTGTGACCGGGCACGAAATCCTGTTCGTGACGCCAAAAGTTGACTCGCCCACCCCAGGGCTATGGGACACCCGGTGCCGGGCCGGACTAGTCCGGTGGTAGTCAGTGGTGGCTGGGCCCGGCTCCGTGGCCCTGGTGGGTGTCAGTTGAATATGTGGCTGATGAGTTAAAGTTAATGTTCGTGACGCCACCTGTGGTATGCGGCTATTAAGCCGCCGCTGCTATGGGAGAACTCCGGGGTGATGTTATGGCAGCTATGATGGTACTGCTCCCCACAGGTGGAGCGATGCCCCGGGATACAGTTGGTGCCCGTGAAAGTCTATGGTGTTGTGTGGCTAACACGGTGCAGGGCCGACAGGCGAGGAAAGAACCAGGCACAAACAACAGTCTCTTTACCTTCTCCTCTTTTACTCTGGAAACAGTCCAGTCCTGGGAGACCGTTACAGGTGGTGATGGGGATCCGGTCGGCCTGGAAGTACTTGGGATGATCTTTCTGGCCAGCTGAGTATGAGGCCTACTCCTGTACTTTGCTTTGTGATGATAGGACCCTGCTTCTCTGAATCCAGCAATGGCCCTCTTTGCTGCTGGGACCGATGGCACGTCCCTTCTTTCTGTAGGTGGCTGCGCAGACCCTCTCTCTGGTGCTTCTCCGCTGGAGTCCACACCGGGCCCTGATGCTGCAGCTGTACCTTGGATGTTTCTGGGCCAGGGGCTTGCAGCTCTCCTGCCCTTCGGACTCGGCTACCAGGGACGGATTTTATACCCTGGCAACCACAGACTCCGATGTCTGAGTCTCTCTGCTGCCTCTCAGCTATTCCTGCTTCTCTGGGCCAAGCTGCTCCAGCTCTAGGCCCCAGATTCACAGGACAGCTCACTCTGCGTCTGTTCACTTCCACTACTCCCTTCAGACTGACTCACTTCCTCCCTCTGGTCGGGTAGAGGAAGGCTCCCTGGAATTCCAGGTTCAGAGCTCCCCCTGCTGGCCGGAGGGAGAACTGTGTTGGGTGTTAAACCTGCTGGCCAATGGATCTCCCAATTACCTCCAGGCTCAGCATTAACCCTTTGGGAGGGCAATGCTGTTGTGGCGACCAGGTCCTAGGGCGCCACATATCAGCCACAGGGTCCGGACACATGGCACGCATGGATGCTGCGCAACCATGTCAATCGCCGGCGCTGCTCATTTTAAACTGGTTTAAAATGAGCAGCGCCGGCGATTGACATGGATGCGCATGTTTGTCTGTTTGTGGAATATTTTTAACCTTATCCCATTAAAAGTTATATTTTTGGCGTAGATAGAATGTATTAACAATAGGAAATGTTGTTTGCAGATGCAGCCGGGCCAGAGATAGATATTGTGGTAGCCTGGGAGACAGAGCACAGTGCAGAGAGTTAGTGAGGCAGACAGGCCAGTAAGTCAGAGGAATTCTGTATAGGAAGTTCTGCAGAGAGGTTCCTGGGACAACAAGCTCTGTATCACGGTCCGCCCAGGCTACAGGAGGTATCAACCATTGTGTCTCACGGGCACGACAAGCCACAGAGGCAAGAGACGGTGAACGCAGAAGTGATACTCGGCTGCTGGAGGGGTAATACCCAGAGCGACAGCTAGACAGAAGCCGAGCAGCGGCAATAGAATGGTAATGCAGGAGGAAAGTGGCATGTCTGTCCGTGAAAGTTTATTGGAAAGATATCTACTATGAAGGTTGTTTGCTAAATAAAGACATTGGAGTTTGAGTTAAAAGGAAATTGTTTCTGTGATGTGTTGCCTAACTACGTCTATGACAGTGACCAGAGTCAGGGTGGCGGACAAGCCACTGAAGGCGTAAGTAAGTGGAGCACTGTCGGTCATCACCCGGCTTCCCCCTTCATTCATGCGCTAAAACTTCTCCTCCTAGCCTGGACCTTGGCATACACGACACTTCAGCCTTACAGGAAAAGTATCTCAGCTCTTTTCCCACCAATGGCAACTCAGGATCGCATCAAGACATCCCTCTTCTGATCCCTAACTTGCATTGTCTGATAGTTAGGCCCTTCCTGGATCGCGCAGGACACTATGTTCCACGCGGCTACACATATTTCACTGGAGTCCTGACAGCAACCACAGCGAAGGTATTGGCTGGCCTCCTTGATCTCCAGCATCACTCAAACCCAGGGGAGCAGGGTTGCTGTTCCTGAGCTCGGTAGGTAGGGGTTGCTAGCCACCAAACTGCACAGTAGCCCTACACTAATTACTTCTGTGGGTGTAAAGCAATGGCTGAAGAGCTGGCTTCTCACACCATCAGAGTTCACAGATATTTGTGACGCCTGACTTTGCAGGGTGCCACAGGTAGACATTAGTTATACTACTGTTGTACAAAATGATTTAACCAAGCCTGGCTGATACACACAAGTCAGTTTAGATTATGCATTATACGTTGTTTACATTGTATGTATATAATATATACATTGGTAATTTCAATTATACTATATACAAATATTATAACAATTACCTCATTAGTGCAGATTATTAAGTGACCCCTGCCAGTCCAGTCTAAATTAAAATGTAGATGTGAAACTTGGCACTCATTCTGAGTGCTAAGTTTCACATCTACTACTTTACGGAATAGGATCCTATTTGTAGTATGTACCTCAAGCCAGAAGTGACGTGTCCTTTTTGATTAAGATAAAAATGTAACTATACATTGTAAATGTGGTCATCATACCTGGGGCCTAAAGTATTTTTTATAAGATAGGACCTGCAGTCTGTTGCTTCTAAATGAAGAGGTTGCACCCAGCAGAGTCATCAGAAGGCAGTGGAGGGGCATGTCTATGACTGTTGAGAATGCTCTACAAGATTAGACTCTGTGTGATGCTATGCCATGAGCAATATGAATAGAAGGGTAGTCAGACAAGCCGGGATCATATGCCAGGAGGTAACGTAGAAGATTCAGGGAGCAGACAGAGATGTGGTCATGAAGAGGTCTGAGGTCAGAAACCCGGAGGTAATTTATAAGGTTCAGGGAGCAGACAGAGACGTTGTCAGGAAGAGGTCCAAGGTCAGAAGCCATAATTAGAATACTTACACCAGACAGCAGCCAAGAGCATACTGAGCAAGTAAGAAGTACGACTGGCAAAGTTCAGATAGAGCAAGCTCAGTAAAGAATCAGAGCAATTATCAGGAACAAGGCGCATTTGTGAAGGCAACTCCCAAAACCAGCGTGGACCCTAGTGCTGAAAGACAACTTGTAAGGAAGTGCAAAAGGCACATAGCAGAGTATTTTCAAATGAAAAATGATCCACACAGTGGAGTCATGATAAAAGCATTCTGAATGCAAAATACTCGGCACAGTCGAACCGTGAGACTCTACTTCAATTTAGAGAACTGTGGCTTTTCTACTCAATCCTTCAATGGACCCAAGGCTGGCCTTAGGGATATGTGACCTCTATAGTCTCACTTGGATGACACTGTAGTTAATGACACTGCCACCTGGTACTTTCCTAGTTTATTGACTGGGCAGTATTACTTGGCCACATATAATATACAATATGAGGAGGAAGTGTCAATAGAAGCTACTACACCTGGCACTAACCAACCAAAGGCTGGCCATGAGTGGACACTAGGAAATTGAGTATATTTTTTATTGAATCTGTTTGTCAGTTAAAATTCATTATTATTCTTTTTTTGTTCCGTTACAATGTTGGTTACCCTTTGATAGTGCCTTACAATGTGAATGCAGATACAAAGGTAGCGTCTTGATTCAGCCCAGAAGAATGACTTCCTCCTTCTTGAAGTTACCGTATTACTACCCCGAGCGTAAGATCTCTTTTTCTGAAGATGATGTAAGCTTAGATTTCTTAGTGTTTTCTGATGATGCACTATTTCCATTACGGTTACAACAGAGTGTATCTTTTACCACTGTCCAAAAATCATTAGAAGCATAACAATAAATGAAAGGGTCAATACAGCTATTCAGTGACGATAGAGAGAGCGTCAGCACATACCAGAAGTACAGTTGGTTATGATGCTTCCAATCTTTTGCTAAGTAATGAAGAACAAGTAGGATGTTGCTGGGTGTAAAGCAGAGGATGAACACGAAAAGCACCAGTGATATTAATTTAATCACACGGCTGTAGGACTCTTTCTTTTTTGTCAGTGTCACCAGTACCAGCACATAGCAAAAAAATGTGACCACAGATGGAATGGCAAACCCTACAATGAATAGTCCAAGAAAATATAGCCTGTACCACTCATAGCCTGAACAGCTTGCCCAGATATCATTGCAGGTAATTCTGTATGGATTGTTAAAACATTTTGTCTGTGGTACAAAAGCGAATACAGATACAGCAGCGATTGCCACAAGCCAAATCCCAATGGAAGCACACGTTGAGCGCTTCCAATCACGTAGACCTTTTGCACTAAACGGATGGACTAGACCAATATAGCGATCAATACTGATGGCCATGAGAAATAATACGGAGCAATACATATTTCCATAAAATACAGCAGTGACTATCCGACAGAGAGTTTCTCCAAAAATCCAGTTGTTTTCCATGAAATAGTAAGTTATCTTGAAGGGAAGAGCCAACATGAATAACAAGTCTGCGACAGCCAGGTTGAGTAGTAATATAGTAGAAGGCATCTTCTTCGCTCGGAAAATGAGCACCCACAAAGCAATACCATTTGCTGGAAGACCGAAGAAGAGAACCGCACTATAGAAAGCGGGCACAACCCTGGTAGTGATTGGGGAGTTCAGGTGCTCCTGAATTTCATGTTCCAAAATTGATGATGTACAATTTTTGAGAATGAAGCTTCTGGTCCTTACAGGAACTGTAGAGAAGAAAGAAATTTCATTACATTAATATTAAAATAAAATTACATAAATTCTATGAGGAAATTCTGAGTAAATTGAGGCAGGTCCTCTGTTCAGTATCCTAAATCATTAGCTAGAGGGAAGAGTGGTTAGGTGAAGAATGAAGTGGTTGAAGTTCTCATTTTGATAGACCTGTTCAGACTCAAAAGGGCATAATATAATTTCATATCCCCTGTGGTGGTGATTTAGGGATTTTGAGGACCACTAGGTATCTCCAATGATTACAGCTGATAGATGTGGGTCCAAACAAGAGGTGATTTAATGATCAGCTTATTGTCAATGAACACTTCTAATAATAAGAGATTATTCAAAACAGAGAATCTGAACCATTCTCATGCTAAAAGTTAGCAACCTGACTTATTGTAGATCCATCCATAATATAATTATCTATCCTTTCATAAGGATTCAGATGTCAGTTATTTTGCGTACAAGCTCTATACCTGTTCTTCACAAAGACATGTACAATATTGATCAGAGTGTGGGATCAAAATCCTCAGTCTATGGGTCCTAGAAAAAAATCAGATAGCACTAAGATGTCATCCATGTGCTGTCTGATTTTCACAGACTGTTAGGACAAAGTGGAAACATCTTTTTTTTTTTTAAATACGATAAAAACTGGTGCAAAACAAACCAAACTTGGATGACATCGATGAAAATCACTTATGACACTCAGTCTGTTTTCATCATCAGTCCTAACACTTATTAAAAAAGACTATGGGGCCAATTCCTTAAAGCTTTTGTGCCAGAAAACTGGTCTAAAAGCTCTGAAAAGTTGGCAAATGTTGCTCAAAAACGTTGCGAATTTTGCCATTTTCACATTATTTCAGCAGAGCTGGGAAGTAGCCGGATGGCCTGGCACTGCGATACGATCCTTGCTCAAGTCACTTGTGTGACTCCAGCAATGGATGTAGCACTTGGTCAGCATGCTGAGCTCTCTATAACACTGGACATAAAAAAAAAACCTGCTCACAGATTGTTTAATCAGTATGTGAGACATGGTCATTTCTAAGAAGTTAGTGTAATGAGTAATGAAGCAATTTGGAACCATCTGCAAGCCATATGAGGAAGTGATTGCATCTCCTGACAAGGCGTAGGCTGGACAGCACAATAAGATATACAAGTAGTGATGACAGAAGAAAACATAGAGATCATCTAAACATGTATCTGTAAATAAAAGTCTGGAGAACTATCCTAAGCACATACAGATGTCTGAAAAATGGGAATGGAATTTAGTTGTATCCATAGTGTTTGTGGTCATCAAGGTAAGGCCATAGTGGGTGCAACACTTGACGCCTGTTATGACCTCCAGAAATTTCAGGACATCTCGTAAAAATAGGACACTTGTGTACCTCTCCATAAAGAAAATTTAAGGCATCCGTGATTTTTTGAAGCCGAACAAACGTATCCCTGTAGCGCATAGCGCAGGGATTTCATGATGGCACAAAGCCTTATTTGTTTATTATTAGGTGATGGAGTTTGGTTTTCGCTAGGTAACACGGGCAAGCTGCTGTTTACCAATCAGTACCAGTCTTTTCCCTGCTTACATTTAGCTGTTTTGAAATAAGTGTGGGAAAGTAGGGTACATAAGGTCAGTAAGTCATCAGCTGTTTCACTCACAGCTGACGGGTGAGAAGTTTTCTCATGGACAACCTTCTTCAGCAGCTGATCAGTAGGGTCAGCGAACCAGATGGGATGCATTGGATGAAGAATTTACTCGGGGATGCAAGTGTCGCGGGCGGAGGAGGGGACACCGCGCTCTCCCACTGCTCGGGTCCGGCTGCGGCTGCTGCTGCTGCTCGGTGGCTCGAGCGATGGGCCAGATCCCGGGGACTCGAGCGGCGCTCCTCGCCCGTGAGTGAAAGGGGATTGGGTTTTGGGATAGTTTATTGTCCGTGACGCCACCCACGGTTGTGGTGATTAAGTGGACACCACCGCTGCTCTGTCTGGGGAGCCCAGGAGTGATGGTATGGAGCAGCCAGTTGTTGATTTGCCCCTCCGTGGGTAGGGGTTTTGGTGGTCCCGGGGCCCAGTGATGGGGTTGGTATGGTGGTCAGGCGGGTATGGGGCCTGCGGAGGTGCAGGGGCGCAGGGGCCGCACGGCACGGAGGTACTCACTCAGCCAGTAAACACGACACAGTTCTCGGTAAACAAACGGCTGGTTGGAGGGGTCCCTCGGACGGTTACGGTGCTGATGTTCCCTGCAGTTAGCGGTGACGGTCTCTTCCCTGCACCTATGTAAAGTCTTTTTGGTAGCGATGGGTTCCCACCGGTTACCCGCTCCCCGGCTTGGATATGGGCCGGAGGAGCACCTCTCTTGCCCGCAGGCGCTGGCCCTGGGAAACTGGTGCCTTGGCGGTGACGGTGTCTCCCCTTAACGGTTGGACTGTTGCCTTCAATCGGGACTTGGTTGTTAGGAGACAGAGGTCCCCTTCACTGACGGATTTGGCAAATTATGGCGACTCCTAGCCTTGCCGGGATCCGAAAGGCCCCTGCCCTGGTGCTGACTGTATACTGCTCCGGTACCGCCGGGTCACCACCCGTCCGCGGTCCTTCCAGCAACCTCCAAGCAGTCCCCCTGCAGACTATCACCGCCATCTGCTGACCTTGCTGTCTCAGTCCGGGGCACACACCCGGACCAACTTCAGGCTTTACAAACTGTTTCTTTTCACTGTCTCTACTCTCACTGTTTACTCCTTCACCTCCCTAGCTTAACTGCCTGGTTCTCCCGCCTCCAGGGCTGTGAACTCTTCGGTGGGTGGAGCCAACCGCATGGCCCACCCCCTGCTGTGGATATCAGCCCCTGGAGGAAGGCAACAAGGATTTTAGGTTAGCCTTGGTGTACCTGCCGGGAATGTGGGGTGCATGTGATGTTGTGACCTGTGACCCCTGGCTTGCCCAGGGCGTCACACAAGAGCTGCCGAATTACCTGTCAGTCACTCGACCGGAGAAGCAGCAGTCCTCAGCGGTGGAGGTCTGGTCGGCGCAGCTGAGGAAGCAGCAGGAAATGCGCAGAGGAATAGGAAGAGGAGAGATGTCTATTCACTGCCAGTCGTGCAGAGAAGAGCTGGAGCTGTTTGGAAGGTGACAGGACGCCACGATGAGAGAGCGTCGAGGAAGACATCTGCAGTATCGCGTGAGCAGTAGACGTCGCGAGAAGAGGTCGCTTGAGATCATCGCAAGATCCTGGCGTGTCATTGCAGGATTCTCAGCGGCCGCGTCATCCAGATGCGCTCGTCTCCGCACATGAGCTGTACTTTCCTTCCGGTGGCCGAGGGGAAGCAGAAAGCGCTGGGTCCTCAGTGAGCAGAGACCTGCTGCCAGGCTGTAATGTACCACCGCTGCTATCACAAAAGAGCTTACCTGATGCGGCGGCGGTCCTACAGGCTTGGTCATCTGAGGACACGTCCAGCGAGACCTGCAAAGCAACAGAATGTCTGGGGCCCGCGGCTCGAGGGCCAAGGATCTCCGTTGCCGAATGGCAGGAGCTACCCATCGGGATGCCGGAGAGCTTACAATGGACTGGTGAGATATCTTACCCCCTGCTCTCTAATATTTGTGGAGTAGGGACTAGAGACAGTTTGAGAGATATAATGTACAGTGTGTTTGCTGAATACATGCAGGGAGAGGGTAGGGTAGCTCCCACACAGACACATTGTCCCCAAGATGTACACTGCTTGAATGGCATTCCTCAAACTTGTTTTAAGGAAGCCATAACATGCCAGTCCTCCCCCTAGGGATTCCATTTACACAATAGTGTTAAGGAAAAGATCTGGAAAAAAGAATACATAGATATTTTTTCACTTCTTCCAGCTAGCAAAGATCAGTCCCATGTTGGGGGGTCTGAGGCCAAAAGTGAAAGTGACGGTGATAAGAAAAAGATTTTTTAAGGTATTTCACAATTGGCTTCAAGCTTTTTCCATATATGCGTCGGTGTAAGGCTATATTCACACGACTGTACCGTTTTTGCGGTTCGCAAAAAACGGTCCTGTTTTTTCATGGATGCAACTGTGTGGCATCCGTATTGTTCTGTATACGGGCCATGTGTCATCCGTGTGTCAACCGTGTGTCATCCGTGTGCCTTCCAAGTTTTTTTGGGGCCCGCAAATAACGGAAGCAGCTAAATAGATAAATAGATGGATAGCTATAGATAGATAGATAGATAGATAGAGGTATAGATAGATAGAGGGATAGATAGATAAATAGATAGATAGAGGGATAGATAGATAGATAGATAGATGGATAGATAGATAGAGGTATAGATAGATAGAGGGATAGATAGATAAATAGATAGATAGAGGGATAGATAGAGGCAGAGAGATAGATAGATAGATAGATAGATAAATAGATAGATAGATAGAGGAATAGATAGAGGCAGAGAGATAGATAGAGGGATAAATAGAGAGAGGAATGAATAAATGAATGAATAGAGGGATAGATAGAGGGATAGCTAGAGGGATAGACAGACAGACTGACAGATATATAGATAGATAATAGATGAGAAAGACATATGATGTCCCATTCCCCAGCATTTTGTAATCTTGCACCCTTTAGTGCCTTTCATGTGGCACTAAAGGGTGCTTAGCCTTGTATTTAGCCAAAAAATAAGTAAAGAATTAAAAAAAAGACCTGGGGTCCCTACTATTTTTTGTAGCCAGCTCAGGTAAAGCAGACAGCTGCAGCCTGCAGACCACAGTTGGCAGCTTCACCTTGGCTAGTAATCCAAAACAGAGGGCACCCCACGCTGTTATTTTACATTAAATAAATAATTTAAACAAAAAACGTGGGGTCCCCTCCAAATTTGATCATCAGCCAAGGTAAAGCAGACAGATATGGTCTTTTATTCTCAGACTAGGGAGGTCCGCGGTTCTTGGACCCTCCCTAGCCTAAAAATAGCAGGCCGCAGCCGCCACAGAAGTGGCGCATCCATTAGATGTGCCAGTTCTGGTGCTTTTTCTCAGCTCATCCCGATGCCCTGGTGCAGTGGCAAATGGGGTAATATATAGGGTTGATGCAATAGCATCAAGCCCTGGGGTTGGTGATGTCACTGCGTCTATCAGATACCCGACATCACAACCCAGTCAGTAATAAAAAAATAAGTAATAAAAAAATGACGACACATTTTTATTTGAAAAAACACTCTCCAAAACATTCCCTCTTTCACCAATTTATTGGAAAGAAAAAACAAATCCTGGTCCAGCATAATCCAATAAGGGGGTCCCACGTCAATCAATACTCACTGTCCCAGTCAATGAAGAACAGAATGTTACCCGTTGCCTGGGAGAGCAGTGCAGTGACCTGAGCTAACATCATGAGGTCAGCCCAGGTCACTGCAGGGCATGACCAGAGCTGAGTTCAGGAGGTTAGCTAGGTACATTACCTATGGTGATGGAAGCCGCTGCACTCCTAATGTCAACGCTGGTCACTGAGTTCAATGACCGCCACGTTCTCAGATCACCTCTTGCGAGCGGCCTGTGACGTCACCGCTAGTCACAGTCTTGGGCCGCCCGCGAGAGGTGATGTATGAATGCAGCTTCAGTGACAAGCGCTGAGTTCAGGAGTGCAGAAGTTCATCACCGCAGGTAATGAACTTTACTAAACTCCTGTCGGCAACGCTCATCATCCCCGCGGCTGCTCGCACTGCAGTGCGGGCATATGCTGACACACTACAATGCAGGCATATGCTGACACATTGCAGTACGGGCAGCTGCGGGGTTGGCGCGAGAGCGGGACACAGACTGCAGGGGCACCCGACGGAGGTCACACGGAAGTGCTTCCGTGCGGCTTTCCGGGATTTTGTGGACCCATTGACTAGTATTGAGTCACGGTCCGTTATTATGGAACAGAATCGGACACGTTCCATAATAACGGAACTGACAAACGGCATCCGATGTGTTTTTTTTTGTAGGATCGGATGCACATGGAAGTGCTTCAGTGTGCCATCCGATCCTACACAAAAGACATTGAAAAGATTGTCCTGTCAGTGGGTCCGCAAAAAAACAGGAATTGACCAGGACAAACAGAACGGTCATGTGAATGAGCCCTTAGGCGAGAGGTTCCCTAGCATTTGCAATGGCCTTTTTCAGCACATTGACGCAATTCTGGAAACATACTGTAACTTCAGTGGGGTAGCATGGCTATCTTATGACAACTCTTTCCGTCAGAAGATGTCGGTGCACCCGACAATGAGATGGGATGAAAAAGATGTGGGTTTGTGGCTTAACCTTATGCTGCCACAGAGAAATAATTTTGTAAGGCAGACAGCTAGTCTGCAGGTCAAGAAAGGTGTATGTTTTGGCTTCAATGAATCTGCCTGTAAATGGATTAATAATTGTAGATTTAGACACAAATGCTGTTCCTGTGGTGGGGCACATCCACTGCTTAGATGTTTTAAGACGAACACGCAGATCGGTCAAAAGAATAGTAATGCAGGGGAGCTTTTTCTCAAAATCACGGACTCCACTGAGGTGAGAAAGAATGCTCCCTCGGTTAGATTTCGATAGGTGCCTCCCTATGGGCTTTTCTTTGTCTTGTTTTTATTTTGTTTTTCTTCTTTTTTACATTGGGTAGTGCAGGATTCAGTGCCATCTGGCGGAGTCCTGCACTATCTGGATGATTGTTTGTTCATTGGCTACGGAGGTTCTGATTTGTGTTTAGAATTGCTTCACAAATTTTTGGTTTTATGGATTATTTCGGGGTCCCTGTAGCCAGTGAAAAGACGGGTTATCTTTATTAGAAGTTGGAATTTTTAAGGATTACTATTGATGCTATGGCTATGTAATGCAGTCTTTCCAATGAAAAATTGGTTCAGTTACAATTAGTGATGGGCCAACCCGAACTGTAAAGTTCGGGGTCCATATCGAACACATGGTGTTCGTGTACACGATCCCAAACACGAGCTTTCTGGGAAGTTCTTGTTACAGTTTGGGCCCAGTTCGGTCCAGGGGTTGTAAAAAAAGAAGCACATTATTAAAAAACATGATTATACTTACAGGTCCCACGACGCGTCCTGCAGACTATCTCCCAACCGCTTCTGCTTCCGTGTCTGATCATCGGCCATGTTCGCAGTGACCTCAGGGTTCACCCAAGTCCATGGCTGGTGGACTCGATTGAACTTTGACTGTCACTGTGCGAGTCTCGCATTGCATCACCCGATACGGCCTCACACTCTCCCGACAGGAGCGGTAGACTGCATGTATTTCCATGCAGCTGAGGCGCTCGTGTTCGGAGAGTGTCAGTCCATGCTGGGTGATGCTGATGCAAGACTGCAAAAGTCATACGTAAATGGAATTCCAGCCTCAGTGTCAGCCTGCTTCTCACTCTGCATAGATGCTGTCTGTACAGTGTGATGAAGCAGAGCTGACAATGCTCTGCCTGCTTCTCACTCTGCATAGATGCTGTCTGTACAGTCTGATGAAGCAGAACTGACAATGCTCTCCCTGCTTCTCACTCTGTATAGATGCTTGTCTGTGCAGTATGATGAAGCAGAGCTTCATTCCGATTGCCATCACACCAGAGCAATTGGCATGAGCCGGGATAAACGCCAGATATGGCGCGTCTACTATGAGGCATACAGGTAAGACTACTTTCACCATACTATTACCTGTACGCCCATAGTAATATCTTAAAACTGTCAAAAGGGTGACAGATTCCCTTTAAGTTGTTTTTATTTTGTATGTTTGTATGTTGTTTTTTTTTTTCATTTTTCCTTGACAACTTTGCTTATTCAGATGTTTTAACCAGATTCAGAAATGCAATTTGTATCAAATGTCACATTTTTTGGCACATCTCCCTCCAAGTGTTCCCTTGGAGTAAGCTTTCTGGAGTTTTCAATTTCGCACATTGCAAATTTTTAAAGGATTTGAAACTTTTGAGGTTAAACAGAAGGAAATACTTGTTAAATACAAAAATGAAAAAGCTTATTTGCTTTTGTGTTAAGTTCATGAACCGCATGCTTTATTTTGATGAATTTGGCTTATATAAACGTCAAGACAAGAAAAGTGAATTCAATAAATGGCAAATAATGAATGTATCTCTATCATACTGAGTTGCATGCAGCACCCAATGAAGCAACGCCAAATCTATGCAGTTTTATAATGTAAAACTGCCACCATCAGGATCCTCTTTAAAGTGGCATACTTTTTTCTTTCTAATGGTTTTGTTTTTTTCAAAATCTTTACTGAAAAAAAAAAAGCTCAGAAAACTCTGCATAAAGTTTGGGCACCCGTGATCAAAATTACTAATATTGAAAACAGTTAAGCAAGTTAAAGATGAACTGATTTCTAAAAGGGATGAAATGAAAAATGACACATTTCCTTTGTATTTTAGGCTAAAACAGAAATTAAAAAAAAATATTTTACATTTTAAATATTACAAAAAGTAAAATGAGCAAAAGCAAAAGTTTGGACACCTTTGGAGATTTGTGTGCTCAGATAACTGGTCAAGGTTTGGACTTTATCAAGGCTAAGGGATACAAATTTCATAGCTTTATAAAATCTCAGCCTCCTCTAACCTTGTGCCAATAAAACAGAAGACATGGGTTCTTCTAAGTAGCTGCCGAGCACTCTGAAAATGGTGGAGGCCCACAAAGCAGGAAAAGGCTATAAGAAGATAGTGTTTCCAAGTTGCCCTTTCCTTTCCTAATTGAAAAATGGCTTTAACAGGGACAGTAGAGGTCAAGGTAAGGTCTGGAAGACCAAGCAAAATTTCTGTGACCTGCTTATAGGATTGCTAGAGTTAAATGTCTCCATCTTCTCCATTGTGTCAGTACATGGAAATTGAACTACACTCAGATGACATCCAAGTGCAGTCCAATGTTTTCCATGCATTCAATGACTTGAATCGCCAACTGCGATCTGATAATTGGATCAAACACAGACATGTACCAATTTTCTTCCTCAGACACTCTGAGGAAAAAAATTTGACTTGTGCACAGACCCATAGATTAACATTGATCCGAGTGCAATTCGATGTTTTGTTGGATCACACTTGGAACCAAAATACAGTCATGTCAACCGGGCCTTAGGATATGTGCACACCGCTTGTTTCAGGCACAGTCTTCCTCCAGTTTGCTGGAAAAAGTGCCCCATAATGTGAACATAATATACAACAATGTCAAAACAACATTTCTGTGCACATGTTCCATCTTATGTCACATATTTTAAGATAAGAGTTTCTGAACACTGAAGTGGTTAAGACGATTGGCAACGCTGCTATTGCTAAAAAGCCATCTGTTTGCTACACTTGAAAGACACTGGAGGTAGAACCATGACCAAAACTACAGCAAATCCAACGGCGAAGCTACTTCAGTAACATGACTGCCTACATTTTCTTGAAGTGTCTTTGCTTTGGAAAACTCGGAGGGTGGACTGGCATCTAGAAGACATCATGTGCACTTAGCGTAACGTTTTCAAAGTTCTTTTTAACTCAGAACATAGCATTACTAATATTGTATAAGGACCAAGGAGCTTCAAATTATGTCTACAGCTTTTATGGACATCTAACAATAAATTTTGAAAATCAAAGCCATGCCTTTTGGAAGAAGGTATCACACTGATGTTCTCCCTTGTGAATTGCCATGATTATGTAGGAGGTGGCCAGATTAACCCATTAATATGATGTACATACAGTATAATGTTTATTAAAGTAAATGTCTAAATGCTGCTACTGGAGAGTACAGCTGGTGATGTAGCAGAGCTGGAGCAGTGCCGTGGTCAGCGCCATCTAGCGTTCGGCAGTTTAAAGTATTTTATTGTATATTGCATTTTACTGTATAGTGTGTATTTTATACTATAAAATCTGTCATGTGTGACTAATGTGTTAATCGTGTAATGTTAAGTAGGAATGTTAGTAGATAGGTATTAGCGTTAGAGACGATTTGAGTATGTAAAGTGTCATAGATACATCCTGGTTGCAGAGGGAACTAGAGCCAGGATGGGAGGAGTGTCAGAGAGCAGAGGGTTGACTAGTGAGACAGGCTAAGAAAAGAGTTCAGCAGGCTTTACACGCTACGATATTTCTAGCAATTGCTAGCGATATTGTATGCAAAAGCACCCGCCCCCGTCATGCATGCGATATCGTGTGATCGCTGCTGCAGCGAACATTATCGCTACACTTACCCGGTCGGCGGCGGCGCTGTGACTGCCGAGCAATCCCTCCCTCAAGGGGGAGGTGCGTTCGGCGTCATGGCGACATCACCACGACGTCACTAAGCGGCCGGCCAATCAAAGCGGAGGGGCGGAGATGAGCGGGACGAACATCCGGCCCACCTCCTTCCTTCCTCATTGTGGGCGGGACGCAGGGAAGGAGAGGTGCCTCGTTCCTGCAGTGTCACACACAGCGATGTGTGCTGCCGCAGGAACGATGAACTACATCTACAAACAACCATTAACGATTTTGGGTTTTAGGACGACTTCTCCATGGTGAACGATTTTCACCACTTTGGAGGACGTTTAAGGTCGCTGGTAAGTGTTACACGCTGCGATACCGTTAATGACGCCGGATGTGCGTCACTAACGACGTGACCCCGACGATAAAACATTAACGATATCGTAGCGTGTAAAGCCCCCTTTAGTTCTGCAGAAAGGTTCTAGGTGTGCGGACAGTGTTTGGTAGCTTGGGCCCATCAAGAAACAGGGAGGTATCCTCCATTGTGTTGTGTCTGGAGCCTACAGCTCACCTTATGATGGGCACAGTATAGCCATCCGAGGCAGCGATTCGACACGGGAAGCCGCAGAGACAAAACACGGGTAATACAGAAGTTTAGACATGGCTTCTGGAAGGCTAATACACAGGGCGAGGGTTAGACAGGAAAAGTACCCAAAAGAACAGCGGCAGCAGATCAGGATTGTATGGCCATTTCTGTTCAGAAGATTGAAGGACAAATAAATCAGTTGCTGTTGTTTTGTAAAGAGACTCTCTGTATGATGTGCTGCCCTGCTACGTCTACGATGATGACCAGCTACTGGGAGGTGGATGCACCCCTGAAGATGTAAGTAAGTGTCACAATACCCGGCTGGAGCGGAAAAAAAACACAAGCTCCGCCTAGCGAAGTGGAACGGAGCCCTGCCGGCCATACACCGTCTCTGGATCCCCTCTACAATTACTCACAAATCATATTGTATTTCAGTTTTGGTGGCTTCTTAAAGTGGATGCTCGGGAATTTTACAAAATGGTCTGAGAGCAGAAATGTGTTAAAATAATGAAAAAAAAAATCACATAATCAATCCCCTGCTATTCCGATGATCCACACTGGTCCAGTAAAGCTATCACGTCTATCACTCCATTCATCATTGGCCTCTGTGGTTGCAATTGCATGTACAACACGTGAACACAGACCAGTGATTGGTTGCGGCGGCCATGTGAAATTGCTATCTTAATTTATTTCTTGCCTTTATTTTTTTTAAATTCCAGAAACACCTAATTTTATGTAATTTTGTTTTATTAAATATTCTCCTTGTCATTGAAGTTAGGCATTTAGGATTGAATTGTTTATTTCTATTACTCTTTTGAAAACTGCCCCAAAAATATACATTGGGATAGTATAAAAAGAATTAAAATACTGAAAATACCAACAATTCTTAACTGTATCTTCTGTAGGTCGTTAAGAGGTCATTTTCCACTCCTCAGTAATTTACTGCCACAAGTGGGATATATTTTCAATTGTACCATACTATAGTTAAAACCAGTATATAAACAAGACCCTATGAATGTATACAGAGATAAGTACTTATTATACACAGCTAGGAATAGCAAGGAGGGCCAGAGCTCCTCATGGCTCATTCATACTCTACATAAAAGAGTAGAAAAGACAAGACAACTACTGTCGATATATCCACAAAATGGAAAGTTTTCTGTTCAGGACCTCCATTATCACAAAGGCAAATAGAGAGGCTTCAGCTCTGGTGGACGTAGCCCATGCATGTGTTTTACGTGGTTAGTTTGGTCCTCCATAGGGATGATACCTGACTATCAGGGGTTTCAGGAATTAGTTCAGCTGTTATCTGAAGAACAATTATTCTTTAACATGAATAATTGGATTAAATGAAATTTATATAAATGTATGTACATATCATAGCCTATAAGTCTATGTACTCCTATATCACCTGCTATAAGTGTATGTATTCCTATATCACCAGCTATAAGTGTATGTATTCCTATATCACCAGCTATAAGTGTATGTATTCCTATATCACCAGCTATAAGTATATGTATTCCTATATCACCAGCTATAAGTGTATGTATTTGTGTCGCCAGGGGTTAAGGGGATACCCAGAACCGGGCCAAGGGGTTGCTTCTGGAAAGGGGATCACGGTGTCGTGGCCCGGTCCGTGCTCCCTGGTTCCACAATAAAAAGGGGGGTTATGTTCGTGACGCCACCCGTGGAATGTGATCAGAGATGACCACCGCTGCTGCAGAACCTCCGGGGTGATGGAAGGCAGCTTGAGATGGGACGGCTCCCCACGGGTAGAGCCTTTTCCCCGGGGCAGTGTGTTAGTCTATGGGGGGAGTGCAGGACACGAGCACAATAAACAGGCAGACTCACGGTTTTGCAGTTTCTTTGTCCTTTACTGTAGATGGCATTCAGCAGAGTACTGTCCACGGAGTCTGTGAGGGGTTCAGGGCTTCTCCCACCCAGCCGGGCCGTTTTGGCTTCCTTGCCTGCACTGTGTGTCTGTGGCCCCGCTGCTGAGTGAACTATGCAGCTGGCTCTGCTCTGCTCTGCTCCTAGGTACCGACCTGACAGGCAACTCGAGTCCTTACTAGTATGTTCCTGAACTCTGCGTTTGTTGCTTGTGTCTGTGGTACAGGTGAAAGATCTGGAATCTTCACTTCTCTGGTGGTAACTGTGCAGCATGTAACCTGCAGTCTCGGATCCAGCATCCGTTCTGTGTGCTCCACTGGGGATGAGCTCAGCAATGCTCTGCCTCCCAGGAATGTTCTCTGTGTAATCTGTCTCCTTTCCTCAGACCCTCAGCTAGGCCTGGAATTGGTCAGTGGATCCTGAGGTGAGCTAAAGCCAGCTTCCAACCTGCAGAGATCTTGTCTCCTCAGTGCTCTGCACTGAACTTCCAAACTGAAACTACTCCTGACCATTTCCTCCCTCCACCAGAATATACAGGGAAGCAGCTTGGTCTCCCCCTTCTGGCCAGGAGGTCTTGGTGTTGTGTGTGGGGAGTTAACCCTTTGTGTTGTTACTGTGGCAACCCTGGGGTGCCACATTCCCCCTTAGTGAAGAACAGTACTCCGGGACTGTGAAACAAACAAACAAGTTATCACAACAATTATATATATACAGAGTCTCAAAAGGAAAAAATACAAAAACCTTAAAGCTCAAAAAGAGTCCAAAATGTTCAAAAATATATAAGTGTTCATACAGTATAGTCTCTGTAGGTACTGGGCTTTTGGTCTTAACGTTGCAATTAAATAAACATTTCAATCAACAAACACTTCTTAAAGGTGTCTCTACTCTGGTCATAAGTGCAGTAGGCCTCACGGCCCTCGGGCCACCAACAATGTGATCAAGTTGTAACTCTCCGTGCTGCCACCTTACACCACTCTTCTCTCACCTTTACTGTACACTAAACTGTTACGGTTTTTCATATAAACATTATAACATATGTACATTTTATATGCAATTCCACATTAGTCTTTATATCTTGCTGGTATCTGACCCTGAGTACTACGCTGTGATCTGCGTACTGTTGGTGTACTGGGTGTACTTAGCATAATGGTGTGGGTGGAAGTGTACCTATTTGGTGTTTCTGGTACTTGTGAGGATGGGGGGCTGACTGTAGGACTGGCAAGCTCACTGGGACCAGGAATCTGTTCTTCCTCTACGGTTTCGACTTCCAGTTCTTCTTGTCTTGAGACTTCTTGTGGAATGGGTTCTGATTGTGGTTCCACCACTTGAGGGAAGGCGATCATTGGGACTACTACTGCTCCATAGTAATTTGGCCATGTTTTTGGGAAATCTCCTAAGACTGTATGGAACACATCTTCTTCCTTCTTGACAGGTTGTACCTGTATGGGTAAGGTGACTTCTGGTGTCTTCAGGGTTTCAGGACACGGTTTGAGTTGATCTCTTGACACGACAGCTGATGTCCTTCCTTCATCCTTACTGATGAGACACACTTTGGGATTATCCATACTTGATGGTAAGACTGTATATGGGGTGGTTTCCCACTGATTATCCAATTTGTTTGTGCGTCGTTTCCTCTTGAGAACTTGGTCACCAGGTTGCAATGGGGTTGCTAGAGCATGCTGGTTGAAGTTTCTCTCCTGTCTTCCCCTAGCTTGTTGGAGACTTTTCTCTACGCACTCTTGTACTTGGCGATACTGCTGCTGACGTAGGGTATCCCAATTGGATTCTTGAACTTCTGCATCTGGCTTCAGAATTCCCATATCTAAATCAATTGGCAGTTTACCGGGCCTTGCACGCATGAGGTAAGCGGGGGTGCAGTTTGTAGAACTCACCGGGACATGATTGTACAAGTCCACCAAGTCTGGCAATTTCTCTGGCCATTGATTTCTTTCTGACTCTGGTAAGGTCTTCAACAGGTCAATCACAATATGGTTCATCTTCTCACATAAGCCATTTGTTTGGGGATGGTATGCTGTTGTGCGGATCTTTTTACAGCCATACATGTTGCAGAATTCTTGGAAAATCTGTGATTCAAAAGCTGGACCTTGATCTGCAAGGACTTGTTCTGGGTAACCATGGGGTCTGCAAAAGTACGTCTGGAATGCTTTAGCTGCTGTTCTAGCTGTAAGGTCTTTCACGGGTACCACCACTAAGAAGCGTGAGTAATGGTCCACGATGGTTAAGGCATAGACATAGCCGGACCGGCTTGGTGACAACTTGACGTGGTCTAATGCGACTAGCTCGAGTGGTTGCTTGGTTACTATGGACTGGAGTGGAGCTCTCTGGTTCTGTTGATCCTTTCTTCTGAGGTTGCACGGTCCGCATTTTCTACACCAATCTTCAATTGATTTTCTCATGCCAACCCAGTAGAATCTTTCTCTTAAGAGCACTTCCAACTTTTTCCAACCAAAATGACCAGCACCGTCGTGGTAAGCTTCCAGAACCATCTTGACGTCTCTCTTGGGCACGATGATCTGCCAGACCAACTCATGTGTTTTTGGATTGGTGTGCCTTCTACAGAGCTTCCCTTGGTAGAGGAACAATTTACCTCTCTCTTTCCAGAGATGTTGTGTCTCAGCTGGGGCATTCTGATTAGGGTATGCACCTTGTTGTGTAAGCAGTTCTTTCACTAGCTTCACAGCTGGATCGCTGTCTTGTGTGTCAGCCCATCCGTGGTGCGCTAATGGGTTGAGAGTTGCCTGCTGTTGTTTTTGGTAGACACTCGGTTGATACTGTCCCACCTTAGGACGGTGAAAGGCCGGCAGCTCAATTTCTTCCAGTCCCTCCGGTTCCTCTTCCACGTTCCCCGAGTGTGGCATCTGGGATAAGGCATCTGCATTCCCATTCTTGTGGCCTGCCCTGTACTTGATGACAAAGTTGTAGTTTGACAGTCGGGCTATCCATCGCTGTTCCAGCGCACCTAGTTTTGCAGAATCCAGGTGGGTCAACGGATTGTTGTCAGTAAAGATGGTAAATTCTGCAGCTGCCAGGTAGTGTTTGAAACGCTCTGTTACAGCCCAAACTACTGCCAGTAGTTCTAACTTGAAGGAGCTGTAATTCTCTGGGTTTCTTTCTGTAGGCCGGAGCTTCCTGCTTGCAAAGGCAATAACTTTCTCCTTGCCTTCCTGCCTTTGAGACAATACTGCTCCCAGTCCCACGTTGCTGGCATCCGTGTACAAAATGAAGGGTTGATGGTAATCTGGATATGCCAGGATCTCTTCTCCTGTCAGTGCCCACTTCAACTTCTTAAAGGACTCTTCTCTCTCATCACTCCACTGGAAAGGAGGATTTCGGGCTGCAGACTTCTTTGACTGTCCTACCAGGATGTCTTGTAGGGGAGCTGCTAGCTTCGTGAACCCTTTTATAAATCTTCTATAGTAGCCTACCAGTCCCAGGAATTGCCTCACCTCTTTCACGCTGGTGGGTCTCGGCCAATCTCTGATCACGGTAACTTTTTCAGGATCTGGTGCTACCCCTTCTGAGCTCACGACATGTCCCAGGTACTGTACCCTTGACTTTAGAAGGTGACACTTGGATGGCTTGATTTTCATGCCGTATCCGGATAAGGCTTCAAACACTTCTGCCAGGTCTTGTAGATGCTGTTCATAGGTCTTGGAGTAGACTATGACGTCATCCAGGTACAGGAGGACAGTTTCAAAGTTCTTATGTCCTAGGCAGCACTCCATCATTCGCTGGAAGGTTCCAGGTGCGTTGCAGAGTCCAAACGGCATACAATTGAACTCACAGAGGCCCATCGGCGTGGTGAATGCTGTCTTCTCCTTATCAGCCTCTGCCACAGGAACTTGCCAATACCCACTAGTCAGATCTAGGGTGGAAAAGTAAGTAGCGGATTTTAATGCAGCCAATGACTCTTCTATCCTAGGTAATGGGTATGCATCCTTGTGTGTAATGCGGTTGATCTGTCGGTAGTCTACACACATCCTCATGGTCCCATCTTTTTTCTTAACTAGCACTAGTGGGGCTGCCCAGGGGCTACAACTGTCTCTTATTACCCCTGCTTCTTTCATTTCTTTGAGCATGTCTTTGGCGCATTGGTAGTGAGCTGGTGGTACTGGTCTATACCTCTCCTTTATGGGTGGATGGTTACCTGTGGGTATAGTGTGCTCTACCCCTTTGATCTGCCCAAAGTCTAATGGGTGTTTGCTGAATATTTGTTCATATTCATTCACTACCCTGTATACTCCATGCTTTTGATGGGATGGTGTAGAATCGGTACCTACATGTAGCTTTTGGCACCAATCCTCCAGCTTTCCCTCTGAGCCATTGTCCTCCGCCTGATTTGACGGCTTCAAGGGCTCAACGGTGGTGATGGCGTTGTTATCAACCGTATATAGCTTAGCCATGGTAGCATACTTAGATAGGGTGACCTCATCTTCCCCACAATTTAGAAGGCGTATTGGCACTCTCCCCCTGTGTACCTCAACTATTCCTCTGGCCGTCAGTACAGTGGGCCTACTGTCTGAGTACACGGGTTCTACCAGGGCCTGATAGTCTCGCCCTCTGATGCCTATTGCGGCTCTACACCAGACCAGCATTTCTGTTTTGGGAGGAATTACAATAGGTATTGGGTCACTTACCCTTGCACTGCCAATTTCACCTCCTGACATTTCTACCTGCTGCTTCAGCATTAAGGCTTTAATTTCCTTCTGCAGGAGTCTCTGTTGCCCAGGTTTGGCAGTCTCGACGATCTGCTGCAAGACAGTAATTACCTCTGCAAAACAATTTTCAATTACATTCATTCCTAGCAGCATAGTTGGTTCACGTTCTCGTCGGTCAACATCAACAATGATAATACCCTGATTCTGCAATTCTACTCTCCCAATCTTAATGGTCATTTCTCTGAAACCAACCTGTGGTACTAATTCACCATTGCTAGCCCATATATTCAATGCAACATTAGATGGACCACTGCTAACGTCTGAATCAGCCCAGTACCTCTTATAAAGGACATGCGGAATTGATGTTATTTGGGAACCAGTGTCCAGCAAGGCGTTGAGCGGAATGCCATCCAGCACGATGGGGATGACTGGACGTCCTCCCACATACTTGTCGTGCCAGGGTGAAGGACCTTGAGAGTTCATTCCTGAGGAGCGGCCCGCCTCCCCAGGGGATCCCCATTTAAAGCACATTCACGGGCAAAGTGACCTGGCTCCTTGCAACGGCGGCAAATGGGCTGTCCATCCGGCTGGTAGCGGTCGCTGGGTCGTCCTCTCGTCGCTTGGTATCTCCTAGGCCTCATCCATGGGACATCCTCCTTGCTGGTCGCCAGCTCAATCTTGGGTGCAGACTTGGATCCACGCAGCTCCTGGACGATTCTAGCCATGGAAGCAATAGTGTCTGTAAGGGCTTCAAGCTTTTGATGGAGAGCCTCATTAGTGATGGGCTCCAGGTGGTTAGCAGCAGCCGCTGACATGGCCGATGTCACCGGCACTACTGGCTGCTTGGGTGCCACTGTAAGGTGTTGAACAGAGTCTATATCCTGCGGCTCCTCCACCTGCTGGAGGCGGATGGCTCTATCCTTTAGCTGGGCAAATGTTAGTCCTGGATCCTGGATCACCATCATGCTCAGTTGTCCCCGGTGGGAAGGGGATGAGAGTCCATCCAGGAATTGGTCTATCAGCAGCTTATCTGCTCCAGGGGCTAAGGCAGGTTCTGCTAATTTAAGTGCTCTGAGCGCCTCCTGCAAGTTTAAGGCAAAGTCTCTTGCGCTCTCTCTAGGTTTTTGCTTGCATCCAAAGAACCTCATTTTAGCCCGGCTGCCAGCAGTGGATTCAAAAGCTGCTTTTAGTCCAGCTATTATATGCTCTACAGTGTCCTTTGCATCGTCCGGCCAGGATGTAGCCTCCCGCTGGGCATTGCCGGTTAACTGTCCCATAAGCATACCAACACGCTGGGCTTCTGTCAGGGGGTACATGCTGTAGTAGATTTTTAGCTTTCCGATAAAGTCATTAAGTGTGTTGGGCTCACCTGAGTACTGCGGCAGCCACACTGCACCCGGGGTGTACGGCATCAGGAACGGCATGATAGGTGCCGCTGCACCTCCGGGTACAACAGCGTCTCCCTGCTGCGACATCTTTGCGCCCCCTTAGTTAATTTCACCAGTCTTCTTGACAGCAAGCCTGGGGCACTTTTTCTGCGTTTTCGTTCGGGTCGCAGCACCGAGCGCACCTCCTCTGCAAGCGGCGGGCGGAGTCTTAGTTTAGGCGCGATGTTTTCCCGCGCGTAGCAGGTAATGGCGTGATTAAAGATGGCGCCTGGAAAATTTTACCAATGATGTTTTTGAATTTTTCCAGGTATCTTTGCAAAGTTTAAAGTCCGTTCTTTGTTGCAACAATTCACAGTGCAAGTCTTTTATGCGATGCAATAAGTCTTTACAGGCACACGTCACCCGGGTTGCAGCCGGGTCCAGTCCGCATCCTGTTCGTGACGCCAAAGTTGTGTCGCCAGGGGTTAAGGGGATACCCAGAACCGGGCCAAGGGGTTGCTTCTGGAAAGGGGATCACGGTGTCGTGGCCCGGTCCGTGCTCCCTGGTTCCACAATAAAAAGGGGGGTTATGTTCGTGACGCCACCCGTGGAATGTGATCAGAGATGACCACCGCTGCTGCAGAACCTCCGGGGTGATGGAAGGCAGCTTGAGATGGGACGGCTCCCCACGGGTAGAGCCTTTTCCCCGGGGCAGTGTGTTAGTCTATGGGGGGAGTGCAGGACACGAGCACAATAAACAGGCAGACTCACGGTTTTGCAGTTTCTTTGTCCTTTACTGTAGATGGCATTCAGCAGAGTACTGTCCACGGAGTCTGTGAGGGGTTCAGGGCTTCTCCCACCCAGCCGGGCCGTTTTGGCTTCCTTGCCTGCACTGTGTGTCTGTGGCCCCGCTGCTGAGTGAACTATGCAGCTGGCTCTGCTCTGCTCTGCTCCTAGGTACCGACCTGACAGGCAACTCGAGTCCTTACTAGTATGTTCCTGAACTCTGCGTTTGTTGCTTGTGTCTGTGGTACAGGTGAAAGATCTGGAATCTTCACTTCTCTGGTGGTAACTGTGCAGCATGTAACCTGCAGTCTCGGATCCAGCATCCGTTCTGTGTGCTCCACTGGGGATGAGCTCAGCAATGCTCTGCCTCCCAGGAATGTTCTCTGTGTAATCTGTCTCCTTTCCTCAGACCCTCAGCTAGGCCTGGAATTGGTCAGTGGATCCTGAGGTGAGCTAAAGCCAGCTTCCAACCTGCAGAGATCTTGTCTCCTCAGTGCTCTGCACTGAACTTCCAAACTGAAACTACTCCTGACCATTTCCTCCCTCCACCAGAATATACAGGGAAGCAGCTTGGTCTCCCCCTTCTGGCCAGGAGGTCTTGGTGTTGTGTGTGGGGAGTTAACCCTTTGTGTTGTTACTGTGGCAACCCTGGGGTGCCACATATTCCTATATCACCAGCTATAAGTGTATGTATTCCTATATCACTAGCTATAAGTGTATGTATTCCTATATCACTAGCTATAAGTATATGTATTCCTATATCACCAGCTATAAGTGTATGTATTCCTATATCACCGGCTATAAGTGTATGTATTCCTATTTCACCAGCTATAAGTGTATGTATTCCTATTTCACCAGCTATAAGTGTATGTATTCCTATATCACCGGCTATAAGTGTATGTATTCCTATTTCACCAGCTATAAGTGTATGTATTCCTATTTCACCAGCTATAAGTGTATGTATTCCTATATCACCGGCTATAAGTGTATGTATTCATATACAGTCATGGCTGAAAGTGTTGGTGCCCTTAAAATTGTTCCATTGTACATCTGTGGAGACATCTTAAAATTACTGTTGGGAGAAAGCACCCTACAAATATGAGAGACCTGAAGCAGCCTTCAAAAGAAGAGTCCAAAATTCCAGTTGATAGGTGTAGGAAGCTTGTTGATTGTTATAGGAAGCAATTGATTGCAGTTATTTATTCCGGAGGGTGGGGGTGCCAACAATTGGGGTGGTTTTGTGTGAAATTATGTCCAATTAGCCTTTTTTGTGTTATTCCAATACACACAAAGGAAACAAACATGTGTATAACAAAACATGTAATTCCAATACTTTTCTGGGAGAAATACTTCATTTTCTGAAATAATTTCAAGAGTGCCAACACCTTTGGGCATGAGTGTATCAGCAGCTTTCAGCAAATATATTCCTATATCACCAGCTATAAGTATATGTATTACTATATCAGTGGCTACAAATGTATGTATTTATATATCACCGGTTATAAGTGTATGTATTCCTATATCACCGGTTATAGGTGTATGTATTCCTATATCACCTGCTATAAGTGTATGTATTCCTATATCACCGGTTATAAATGTATGTATTCTTATATCACCGGTTATAAGTGTATGTATTCCTATATCACCGGTTATAAGTGCATGTATTCCTATATCAGAGGTTATAAGTGTATGTATTCCTATATCACCGGTTATAAGTGCATGTATTCCTATATCAGAGGTTATAAGTGTATGTATTCCTATATCACCAGTTATAAGTGTATGTATTCCTATATCAGAGGTTATAAGTGTATGTATTCCTATATCACCGGTTATAAGTGTATGTATTCCTATATCAGAGGTTATAAGTGTATGTATTCCTATATCACCGGTTATAAATGTTTGTATTCATATATCATCAGTTATAAGTGTATGTATTCCTATGTCACCGGTAATAAGTGCATGTATTCCTATATCACCGGTTATAAGTGCATGTATTCCTATATCAGAGGTTATAAGTGTATGTATTCCTATATCAGAGGTTATAAGTGCATGTATTCCTATATCAGAGGTTATAATTGTATGTATTCCTATATCACCGGTTATAAGTGTATGTATTCCTATATCAGAGGTTATAAGTGTATGTATTCCTATATCAGAGGTTATAAGTGTATGTATTCCTATATCACCGGTTATAAGTGTATGTATTCCTATATCAGAGGTTATAAGTGTATGTATTCCTATATCACCGGTTATAAGTGTATGTATTCCTATATCAGAGGTTATAAGTGTATGTATTCCTATGTCACCGGTAATAAGTGCATGTATTCCTATATCACCGGTTATAAGTGCATGTATTCCTATATCAGAGGTTATAAGTGTATGTATTCCTATATCACCGGTTATAAGTGTATGTATTCCTATATCAGAGGTTATAAGTGTATGTATTCCTATATCAGAGGTTATAAGTATATGTATTCCTATATCACCAGCTATAAGTGTATGTATTCCTATATCACCTGCTATAAGTGTATGTACTCCTATATCACCAGCTATAAGTGTATGTACTCCTATATCACCAGCTATAAGTGTATGTATTCCTATATCACCGGTTATAAGTGTATGTATTCCTATATCACCGGTTATAAGTGCATGTATTCCTATATCAGAGGTTATAAGTGTATGTATTCCTATATCACCTGCTATAAGTGTATGTATTCCTATATCACCAGCTATAAGTGTATGTATTCCTATATCACTAGCTATAAGTGTATGTACTCATATATCAGAGACTATAAGTGTATGTATTTATATATCAGAGCCTATAAGTGTATGTACTCCTATATCACCTGCTATAAGTGTATGTACTCATATATCAGAGACTATAAGTGTATGTATTCCTATATCCCCAGATATAAGTGTATGTATTTGTATATCACCGACAATAAGTGTATGTATTTATATATCAGAGCCTAAAAGTGTATGTATTCCTATATCACCAGCTATAAGTGTACGTTTTCATATATCACTGGTTGTAACTGTATGTTCTCATATATCACTGGCTATAAGTGTATGTATTCCTATATCACCAGCTATAAGTGTATGTACTCCTATATCACCAGCTATAAGTGTATGTATTCCTATATCAGAGGTTATAAGTGTATGTATTCCTATATCAGAGGTTATAAGTGTATGTATTCCTATATCACCAGCTATAAGTGTATGTATTCCTATATCAGAGGTTATAAGTGTATGTATTCCTATATCAGAGGTTATAAGTGTATGTATTCCTATATCAGAGGTTATAAGTGTATGTATTCCTATATCACCTGCTATAAGTGTATGTATTCCTATATCACCAGCTATAAGTGTATGTATTCCTATATCACCAGCTATAAGTGTATGTATTCCTATATCACCAGCTATAAGTGTATGTATTCCTATATCACCAGCTATAAGTGTATGTATTCCTATATCACCAGCTATAAGTGTATGTATTCCTATATCACCAGCTATAAGTGTATGTATTCCTATATCAGAGGTTATAAGTGTATGTACTCCTATATCACCAGCTATAAGTGTATGTATTCCTATATCACCAGCTATAAGTGTATGTACTCCTATATCACCAGCTATAAGTGTATGTATTCCTATATCACCAGCTATAAGTGTATGTACTCCTATATCACCAGCTATAAGTGTATGTATTCCTATATCAGAGGTTATAAGTGTATGTATTCCTATATCAGAGGTTATAAGTGTATGTATTCCTATATCACCTGCTATAAGTGTATGTATTCCTATATCACCAGCTATAAGTGTATGTATTCCTATGTCACCAGCTATAAGTGTATGTACTCCTATATCACCAGCTATAAGTGTATGTATTCCTATATCAGAGGTTATAAGTGTATGTATTCCTATATCACCTGCTATAAGTGTATGTATTCCTATATCACCAGCTATAAGTGTATGTACTCCTATATCACCAGCTATAAGTGTATGTATTCCTATATCACCAGCTATAAGTGTATGTATTCCTATATCACCAGCTATAAGTGTATGTATTCCTATATCACCAGCTATAAGTGTATGTATTCCTATATCACCAGCTATAAGTGTATGTATTCCTATGTCACCAGCTATAAGTGTATGTATTCCTATATCACCAGCTATAAGTGTATGTACTCCTATATCACCAGCTATAAGTGTATGTATTCCTATATCACCGGTTATAAGTGTATGTATTCCTATATCACCAGCTATAAGTGTATGTATTCCTATATCACCAGCTATAAGTGTATGTATTCCTATGTCACCAGCTATAAGTGTATGTACTCCTATATCACCAGCTATAAGTGTATGTATTCCTATATCAGAGGTTATAAGTGTATGTATTCCTATATCACCTGCTATAAGTGTATGTATTCCTATATCACCAGCTATAAGTGTATGTACTCCTATATCACCAGCTATAAGTGTATGTATTCCTATATCACCAGCTATAAGTGTATGTATTCCTATATCACCAGCTATAAGTGTATGTATTCCTATATCACCAGCTATAAGTGTATGTATTCCTATATCACCAGCTATAAGTGTATGTATTCCTATGTCACCAGCTATAAGTGTATGTATTCCTATATCACCAGCTATAAGTGTATGTATTCCTATATCACCAGCTATAAGTGTATGTATTCCTATGTCACCAGCTATAAGTGTATGTATTCCTATATCACCAGCTATAAGTGTATGTACTCCTATATCACCAGCTATAAGTGTATGTATTCCTATATCACCAGCTATAAGTGTATGTATTCCTATATCACCAGCTATAAGTGTATGTATTCCTATATCACCAGCTATAAGTGTATGTATTCCTATATCACCGGTTATAAGTGCATGTATTCCTATATCAGAGGTTATAAGTGTATGTATTCCTATATCACCTGCTATAAGTGTATGTATTCCTATATCACCAGCTATAAGTGTATGTATTCCTATATCACTAGCTATAAGTGTATGTACTCATATATCAGAGACTATAAGTGTATGTATTTATATATCAGAGCCTATAAGTGTATGTACTCCTATATCACCTGCTATAAGTGTATGTACTCATATATCAGAGACTATAAGTGTATGTATTCCTATATCCCCAGATATAAGTGTATGTATTTGTATATCACCGACAATAAGTGTATGTATTTATATATCAGAGCCTAAAAGTGTATGTATTCCTATATCACCAGCTATAAGTGTACGTTTTCATATATCACTGGTTGTAACTGTATGTTCTCATATATCACTGGCTATAAGTGTATGTATTCCTATATCACCAGCTATAAGTGTATGTATTCCTATATCAGAGGTTATAAGTGTATGTATTCCTATATCAGAGGTTATAAGTGTATGTATTCCTATATCACCTGCTATAAGTGTATGTATTCCTATATCACCTGCTATAAGTGTATGTATTCCTATATCACCAGCTATAAGTGTATGTATTCCTATATCAGAGGTTATAAGTGTATGTATTCCTATATCACCTGCTATAAGTGTATGTATTCCTATATCACCTGCTATAAGTGTATGTATTCCTATATCACCAGCTATAAGTGTATGTATTCCTATATCAGAGGTTATAAGTGTATGTATTCCTATATCAGAGGTTATAAGTGTATGTATTCCTATATCAGAGGTTATAAGTGTATGTATTCCTATATCAGAGGTTATAAGTGTATGTATTCCTATATCACCTGCTATAAGTGTATGTATTCCTATATCACCAGCTATAAGTGTATGTATTCCTATGTCACCAGCTATAAGTGTATGTACTCCTATATCACCAGCTATAAGTGTATGTATTCCTATATCACCAGCTATAAGTGTATGTACTCCTATATCACCAGCTATAAGTGTATGTATTCCTATATCACCAGCTATAAGTGTATGTACTCCTATATCACCAGCTATAAGTGTATGTATTCCTATATCACCAGCTATAAGTGTATGTATTCCTATATCACCAGCTATAAGTGTATGTATTCCTATATCACCAGCTATAAGTGTATGTATTCCTATATCACCAGCTATAAGTGTATGTATTCCTATGTCACCAGCTATAAGTGTATGTATTCCTATATCAGAGGTTATAAGTATATGTATTCCTATATCAGAGGTTATAAGTGTATGTATTCCTATATCACCTGCTATAAGTGTATGTATTCCTATATCACCAGCTATAAGTGTATGTATTCCTATATCACCAGCTATAAGTGTATGTATTCCTATATCACCAGCTATAAGTGTATGTACTCCTATATCACCAGCTATAAGTGTATGTATTCCTATATCAGAGGTTATAAGTATATGTATTCCTATATCAGAGGTTATAAGTGTATGTATTCCTATATCACCTGCTATAAGTGTATGTATTCCTATATCACCAGCTATAAGTGTATGTACTCCTATATCACCAGCTATAAGTGTATGTATTCCTATATCACCAGCTATAAGTGTATGTATTCCTATATCACCAGCTATAAGTGTATGTATTCCTATATCACCAGCTATAAGTGTATGTATTCCTATATCACCAGCTATAAGTGTATGTATTCCTATGTCACCAGCTATAAGTGTATGTATTCCTATATCACCAGCTATAAGTGTATGTATTCCTATATCACCAGCTATAAGTGTACGTTTTCATATATCACTGGTTGTAACTGTATGTACTCATATATCACTGGCTATAAGTGTATGTATTCCTATATCACCAGCTATAAGTGTACGTTTTCATATATCACTGGTTGTAACTGTATGTACTCATATATCACTGGCTATAAGTGTATGTATTCCTATATCACCAGCTATAAGTGTACGTTTTCATATATCACTGGTTGTAACTGTATGTTCTCATATATCACTGGCTATAAGTGTATGTATTCCTATATCACTGGTTATAAGTGTATGTATTACTATGTTACCAGCTATAAGTGTATGTATTACTATGTTACCAACAATAAGTGTATGTATCTATCTATCACCGGCTATAAGTGTATGTGTTCATATATCACTGGTTATAAGTGTATGTGTTCATATATCACTGGTTATAAGTGTATGTGTTCATATATCACTGGTTATAAGTGTATGTGTTCTTATATCACTGGTTATAAGTGTATGTATTACTATATTACGGCTATAAGTGTATGTATCTGTCACCGAATATAAGTGTATGTATCTATCACCGACTATAAGTGTATGTATGTATGTATGTATGTATGTTTGTGTGTCTATATCAGCGGCTATAGGTGTATGCTTATAAATATCATCAGTTGGAATTTCCATTTTTAAATATATGATCTATACAAATAGCACAGGCAGCACTGTATAATGGTGATGAAAAACACAAAAGGTGTCTTTATCACTGCTTTCTTTGTACTTTATATATTGATACGCATAAATTCAGCACTCATGGGATAGTGAATATTATTATTTGGTGTAGTTAATATGGCTGCATATGCATTTATATTCACTTTTTCTTTTATGTGTAACTAAGAATACGCTGGATCAAGATGAAGATCAAACTGCTGCGTTCCATTTGAATTAATATCTATGTGTCCATCCTCTATCTAATATCTGTTACATATATCTCATATCTATCAATAGCATATCTCTCTATGTATTTATCTATCTGCGTTTGTGAATATAATTTTTAGTGTATCAATCTAAATGATTTTCACAATTCCATCTGGCTTGTGTTAGGCAAAATGTATGCTACTCATGAATTACCGGTCACCAACATCTTAACTTGGTATTAATAATAGCTTAAATTTACAGAGTTTAGTATATTGAACACATTAAAATTATAGAACCCACAAAACCCTGTAACATAATGTACAAAGGAAATGATACAGACGTGAAGATTTCCATTTAGCTATCTAATCTTAAGTATTAATTTACCTGAAGGGCAGGAAGCCTTTACAATTTGTAGAAAATAGAGAAGACTCAGAAGGAAGCACAGAACCCGTGTAGACATTGTCGAGATCTGACCACCAGAGCCGCTGTCACAGTTGCTGGATGACTTGCAGTGAACAGATCACAGTCTGCGTCGACCAGTCAGCAGAGTCGTATCTGATTGCGTAAATACCACCACATCCTTTTCTGGAAATCTATTTTAGTGATGAGTGAAACCTTTAGAGCTGTTTTGTTGGAAGTCATTTTGTTCCTTTTTCTGTTGTTAAATAATGATTTTAATATCAGAATCTTAATGATGATGAAACATTGTGTTAGTTATGCCTTACCTACAGAAAGTGGAGATGTGATTAATATAAATGCAGAGTCTACATAGTTTGATTAGGAAAAAATACAAATCTGCTAAGACTGGACACACATATATCAGTTGTGTCTGGCTGGTATTATGCTTGTACTGGATACAAACAAGGACAAAATTTTGCACCAGACTGGTGTCCATAGTCAAACTGAAAACTGCTGTGTGCAACGTTTTCTTTTGACTCATAGATCAGTCTGGTGTAATAAATAATGAACCAGACTCAAAAAATAAACCCATAAAAAAACATTAAGACCAACTTCTCTCTGCTTTTGAATCGGTCGATCCCTCACACATACAAAAAAATTGCACAATCAACAGGCAGCGCTGGCACACCAGCCTGACAAAAGAACTGAGACGGGCTTCCAGAGTTGCTGAGCAGAGATGGAAAAGATCCCATTCCAACGAGCACTTGACCCCATACTAACAGTCCCTCAATAATTTCAAGTCCACACTCACTGCTGCAAAACAAACATACTTCTCATCTCTCACATCCTCCATATCACACAACCCTTTAACGAAATTCAACACTTTCAATTCTCTCCTCCGTCCCCCAGCACTTCATCCCTTTCATCTCATCTCAGCTGAAGACTTTGCCTCATTCTTCAAGCAGAAAAATGACAACATCAGAGAAAGTTTTGGCCTACAGTCCACACAGCCAATTCACATAACCACTCAGCCCTCTTCCTCCAAAATCAGCTTCTCCGCCATTACAAAAGATAAAATTTCCTCTCTACTCTCCAGATCACATTTCACCACCTGTGCATGTGGCGCCCTGGACTAGCCAGGTCGTCACAGGTACTGCAACAACACACCCCACACCCCGAGATAGGCACATCAGCCAGACACCAAATCCTTGTTGCCTCCCTCCAGGGGCTGATGTCCACACAAGGTGGGGTGGAGCCAGGTGGTTGGCCCCACCCACTGAGGAGTTCACGGTCCTGGAGGCAGGAAAGGAAGACAGTTCAGTAAGGGAGGTCAAAGAGTGAGGAGTAAAGTGGTAGTAGAGGAGCAGACTGACCGTGTCCGAATACGTGGCCCGGGCACCAAGAGCAAGGTTGGCAGACGGTGGTGGCCATCTGCAGGAGAGGCAGATCAACGCGGAACCGTAGGATCGGGGATGGGCGGTGGCCCGCCGGTACCGAACCGGGGAGCAAAGTGAAGCCAGCACAAACCGGCAGGGCCTGCAGACCCCGACCAGGCTTGGAGTCGCCGTTAAACAGGTCAAATCCGTTAGTGACTGGAACCCCAGGGGTTTCCAAACAGCCAAGACCCGATTTAAGGCAACCGTCCAAACAGCGAAAGGGAAATACAGCTACCACCACAGCTAGAGTTCCCAGGGCCAGAGCCTGTGGGCAAAAGGGCTCCTCCGGCATATATCCATGCTGGGGAGCGGGTTACCGGTGGGAAGCCATCGGGACCGAAGTTACACAAAAGGTGCAGGGAAAGGCAGCCACCACCAACTGTCCGGGAGAAACCACAGCAGCCGGCTGCGGGACCCGTCCATCCAGCCGTTTGTTTTACCAGAGACTCTGCATCCATTTTTGGCTGAGTGAGTACCACCGTGCCATCCGGCACCGCGCTGCCCCCGCGACCCTGCACCTCACCAACCGTGCCTCCCCGCCTCACCTCAACGGGCCCCGGGACAACCAACCCCTACCCACGGAGGGGGAAACAACATCCCAGCTGCTCCCTGCCATCGCTCCCGGGATCCCCGTCACCAGCAGCGGTGGTGCCCCAACCTCACCACAAACCGTGGGTGGCGTCACGGACCAAATCCCCAAACCAAAGCACCCATTTCACTCACGGGCGAGGGGCGCCGCTCGAGTCCCCGGATCCGGCCCACCGCTCGAGCCACCGAGCAGCAGCAGCGCCGGACCCGAGGTTGGTGAGCGCAGCGCCCTCCTCGCCCGCGATAACTTGGCGTCACGAACAGGATCTTACCATTCTACCGGCTGGTTGAAGTGCGCCTTGTGTCCCGCCGGCGGTGTCCGGCCGAAAAATTTCAGAAGCCGCCATCTTGGGCGCGAAGATTTTCCCGCTCGAGCGTCTTCTCGAGCAGTGGAGGCGCGAAAGCCGAAGCTCCGCCCCTGAAGAGGAGGTGCTGAGAAAAGACCAAGGGGGGGCGGAAACAAGATGTCCATGCCCGAGTAGGCCGCTGGAGGAGCGGTTGTCGCAGCCGTAGCGGCGCCCGCGAATGAGAATGGGCCAGGCCGTGCTCCGGCCGCACGAGCAGGGGGGGCCGCGGCCCCTGCCATTGCCCAGGTGATGCCGTTCTCCTTGCCCTATGTGCCCGGAGCTACCTGGCTGCCGCAGTACGATGGGAAACCTGACGCTTTGCAGGTCTTCCGGAAGAAGCTTAACCCGGTCCTAGAACTGTATCCCCTGACCAATAAGCAACGTGCAGCGGTAGTGCTGGGGCAGCTAACCGGCGCGGCTGAGCAGGAGACGGAGACCTGGACCGAGGGGGACCGGTCCTCCGTGGCCACTATCTTTGAAAAGCTACAGATTGCCTTCGAGACCCGCACCGAAGCCGAGCTGCGGATGCAGTTTTACCAATGCTGACAGTGGCCTGCAGATAGTATTAGAGACTATGCCTTGCGCCTGCAAACTTCCCTCCGCACACTGAAGCAGGTGGATGCCATTAATGATGCAGACAGCAACAAAATGTTAGTCGAGCAGATCGTGCAGGGGATGGGATCCCCGGATGACCGCAAGCAGATCCGGCTGTGGGCCCTAGAACACCCTAATGTGGACTTTGCCGTGCTGAAAGAACGGGCCATCAAAGCTCTGCAACCCCCAGCATCTGACGTCCCAGAGGCGGCCCCATGGCCAGCTGAGACGGCCCCCATCGTGGTAGCCCCTTCTCTCCCGGCTCCCTCGGAGCCTGCAGCCCCTGGAGGAATGATGGAGGAGCTGGCTGCTCAGGTCCGTCGCATGGAGGAAGACCTCGCCAAGATCCTCGCCGCACTCCAACCTCCGACGAGACCCAAGTCCCCGGGGAGGATGCAGCTCGCCGACAGCCCGGAGGACGTCCCCTGGATGCAGCGGAGAAGGGCCAATGACTCACGGTATGGACCTCCAATTTGTTTCAGGTGCAGCAAGCCCGGCCACTACTCCCGACGGTGTCCATTAAATGAACAACCCCTGGGGCCAAGGGCCAATCCTCAGGAGTAGAACCCCGTGGCCCCCACGACTGGCGGGACCGGTACATTGGAGCCCGGCCCATCATCCCCCTGGCAGTGGACGGCATCCCGCTGATGGCACTCCTAGACACTGGATCCCAGGTAACCACGATACCTTACACACTGTATCAGCGGTATTGGGGAAATTATGAACTTGCCCCTCCAGATGGTAGCATGACACTGGTCGCAGCCGATGGACTCCCCTTGACCCAAGTGGGGTACAAACAAGTAGCCATGACCGTGGGACGGGCTGAACTGCAGCACCAGGGAATGATTGTGATAATGAATGAACCCAGTGACCATAATCCGAAGGTAGTGCTAGGGACTAATGTAATGGAGCACTGCATGAGTGAGGTGTTGACCCTACTGCGGCAGTTAGCCGCCACAGCATCAGGAGGCCGACAGAGGGCTGTGCAGTGTGAGATCCGGGCCTTGATGTATCGGCAACAAGTGAACTCAACAGGAGGAGAGATTGGGGGAGTGAGAGTGATGGATGCGGCCCCATTGATTGTGCCTCCCAGGAGTGAGATGCTGATCTGGTGCAGGGCAGCGGTAGGTCCTCAGGGACGGGATTACCCAGCCATGGTAGAGCCCATGCCCTCCGAGCACTGGCCCACAGTAATGGCCGCCCGAGAAGTGGTAAATGTCAAGAAAGGTAGAGTGTCCGTAAGGGTGTTAAACTGCGGGGAGGAGGAGGTTAGGCTTCCCTGGTATGCTACCCTCGCCAAGCTGCTTACTCTAGACCCCCGCTTAGGTACAGGGAAACTACCATTTAGGGGTGTGATACGTTGAGAGTGCGAATAAGTAAATGAATGAGTGTAATCAACCGAAGATGTTACCTGATTGTCGACTGTGATTGATCCGGCCGTTGCCGGCAAGTAGTCCCCGTAGGGACCCTTTGTTACCGTGCATAAGGAAGTACTTATGGACATGCCTGAGAACTAGCAGGACAACCACAAACTAGTGGAAATGTAAATATGTTGGCATCATTCCGTTACCGCCTCCGGAGAGGCTGATTTGGAGGATGGGCCTGGAGGAAAGAGATGGCCCAGGCCCGCCACTACCGTAACCGGTGGCGATCATCCGGGGGTCAGGGGTCCCCCATGGACGTGGGGTTCCCTGAAGTGACCGAAGGGTGCGAAACACCATACCCGTTCCTGCTCGGGCAGCCTGGATCTGGATTGGGGTCAAGGGGTGCTGCCCACTTCTCAGGGGCAGCATCAGGGCCAGGTTGTTTGGGTGGGAGAGCGAAAGCCGTCTGTTTTAATAAAAAGTGACTACCGTTAGTAACGTTAAAAGTACAGTGCCTCCCGTTAAGAGAAGATCCATAAAAAATGCTTTGTTGAATGTTTTTCATATGTTTTTCTACCTTTTTCAGTGAAAAATAAAACCGGTGATGGACGGGCAGCCCGCGGACGGTCTGCATTTAACCAAGGGGGAATGTGGCGCCCTGGACTAGCCAGGTCGTCATAGGTACTGCAACAACACACCCCACACCCCGAGAAAGGCACATCAGCCAGACACCAAATCCTTGTTGCCTCCCTCCAGGGGCTGATGTCCACACAAGGTGGGGTGGAGCCAGGTGGTTGGCCCCACCCACTGAGGAGTTCACGGTCCTGGAGGCAGGAAAGGAAGGCAGTTCAGTAAGGGAGGTCAAAGAGTGAGGAGTAAAGTGGTAGTAGAGGAGCAGACTGACCGTGTCCGGGTACGTGGCCCGGGCACCTAGAGCAAGGTTGGCAGACGGTGGTGGCCGTCTGCAGGAGAGGCAGATCAACGCGGAACCGTAGGACCGGGGACGGGCGGTGGCCCACCGGTACCAAACCGGAGAGAGAAGTGAATCCAGCACAAACCGGCAGGGCCTGCGGACCCCGACCAGGCTTGGAGTCGCCGTTAAACAGGTCAAATCTGTTAGTGACCGGAACCCCAGGGGTTTCCAAACAGCCAAGACCCGATTTAAGGCAACCGTCCAAACTGCGAAAGGGAAATACAGCTACCGCCACAGCTAGAGTTCCCAAGGCCAGAGCCTGTGGGCAAAAGGGCTCCTCCGGCATATATCCACGCTGGGGAGCGGGTTACCGGTGGGAAGCCATCGGGACCGAAGTTACACAAAAGGTGCAGGGAAAGGCAGCCACCACCAACCGTCCGGGAGAAACCACAGCAGCCGGCTGCTTGACCCGTCCATCCAGCCGTTTGTTTTACCAGAGACTCTGCATTCGTTCTTGGCTGAGTGAGTACTACCGTGCCATCCGGCACCGCGCTGCCCCCGTGACCCTGCACCTCACCAACCGTGCCTCCCCGCCTCACCTCACCGGCCCCCGGGACAACCAACCCCTACCCACGGAGGGGGAAACAACATCCCAGCTGCTCCCTGCCATCGCTCCCGGGATCTCCGTCACCAGCAGCGGTGGTGCCCCAACCTCACCACAAACCGTGGGTGGCGTCACGGACCAAATCCCCAAACCAAACCACCCCTTTCACTCACGGGCGAGGGGCACCGCTCGAGTCCCCAGATCCTGCCCACCGCTCGAGCCACCGAGCAGCAGCAGTGCCGGACCCGAGCGTGGTGAGCGCCGCGCCCTCCCCGTCCCCTACATGCACTTTCCCCAATCCTGTCCCACCTCATTCCAAACCTCACTCCAGTCTTGTTCTCAACCATAACCCATCTCTTCAAGCTATCACTAACAACTGGTGTATTCCCTTCATGCTTTAAACATGGCTAGATCACACCCAAACCACCCAAACTCAAAAAGCCCTCCCTCGACTCATCATCTGCATCTCACTATCACTCCATATCACTTATCTTCTATGACTCAAAACCACTACAACATCATGTCCGTCTTCAGCTGTCCTCCTGCTCCCTCTTTGACCAGTTGCAATTTGGCTTTTGACCACATCATTCAACCGAAACTGGCCTATCTAAAGTCACCAATGACCTACTAACCGCCAAAGCCTAAGCGACACTACTCTGTCCTCCTCCTTGTAGACCTATCCTCTGCCTTTGATTCAGTGGACCATTCCCTTCTACTACAGATTCTCTCATCTCTTGGCATCACAGACTTGGCCCTATCTTAGATCTCTTCATATCTCCTAGTCATACACCACCTCCTCATCAAACACTCTAAGGCGGGCTTTACAGGCTGCGACATCACTAGCAATTGCTAGCGATGTTGAGCGCGATAGCACCCGCCCCCGTCGCACATGCGATATGTGGTGATTGCTGCCGTAATGAACATTATCGCTATGGCAGCTTCACATGCACATACCTTGTCAGCGACGTCGCTGTGACCCCCGAACAATCTCTCCTTCAAGGGGGAGGTGCGTTCAGCGTTACAGCGACGTCACCACGACGTCACTAAGCGGCCAGCCAATAGAAGCGGAGGGGCGGAGATGTGTGGGACATAACATCCCGCCCACCTTCTTCCTTCAGCATTGCTGGCGGGACGCAGGTAAGGAGATGTTTGTCGTTCCTGCAGCTTCACACACAGCGATGTGTGGTGCTGCAGGAATGAGGAAGAACATCGTACCGGCAGCAGCAGCGATATTATGAAAAGGAGCGACAAGTCACCGATCAACGATTTTTGACGTTTTTGTGATCGGTGATCGTCGCTCCTAGGGTTTATATGCTGCGATGTCGGTAACGGCGCCGGATGTGCGTCACTAACGACGTGACCCCGACGATATATCGTTACCGATGTCGCAACGTGTAAAGCCCGCCTTACTGTCGGTGTTCCTCAAAGTTTAGCTCTAGGACCCCTGCTCTTCTCCATCTACATCTTTTGGCCTGGGACGGCTCATAGAGTCCCACAGCTTTCAGTATCATCTCTATGTTGATGACGCACAGATCTACCTCTCTGGACCCAATATTATCTCCTTACTAACCAGAATCCCACAATGTCAATCATTGCTATGCTATTTCATCTTCCTTCTCTGCTTAATTTCTAAAACTTAACATGGATAAAACAGAATTTATCATCTTTCCCCCATTTCACTCAACCTACCCAACAGACCTATTTATCAAAGTCAATGGCTTCTCACTCTCCCCAGTCCCACAAGCTTGCTGCTTTAGGGTAACCCTTGACTCTGCTCTCTCTTTCAAACCACATATCCAAGCACTTTCCACCTCCTTGCGACTCCATCTCAAAATTATTTAACGGATCCGTACTAATTCACCTGTCCCCCCGCTATTCCTTGGGCTCTCCTCTCTGCCAATCACTTTAGTGACCCCCTTAGCTCCCCTGACCATAACATATAAAGCCATTTGCAACCTGTCTTCTCCATACATTCATGACCTAGTTTCCCGGTACTTACCTACACTCAACCTCTTAGCCTCTCGAGATCTCCTTTTATCTCTTCTGCCCACAATTGCATAGAATCTCCAGTTTTGAAAACCTTCGCCCCTTGACCGCCCCTTGACGAAGGTTTTCGACACAGCCGTCGGCTGTTTCCTGCGTTCATATTTGCCACCCAGCTGCTTAGGTAATTGTCCTGTATTTCATTTTACAGGCTGATTGTCAGTTTGTTTTGTGATGGCGACTTCTGTGAGTAGCTTCATTGCATATTATGTATTAGGCTAACTCTGACATAGTGTTATTTCACTGAATCTTTTCTGACAACCACCCTGGGTAGTACTAGGAACATTGCACCTGATTGTGTGGTTTAACGGTATATGGCTAGTATTATTATATAGCCTTACTTCTATCAGGCTACGGGTGTTTCTAGCCCCTCAGCCAATGGGTATTGGTCCCTTGCGCTTCCAATGTACAAGGCAATTGTTATATACACATAAATATACTTTTTCAGCTACCATCTTTTGATTGCTGAGGTCTATATAGGCTATACATGGTGTTTATATTAATAATCATTTGATACCTGCCTATTGACTGGTGTCTGGACAATTGCCCTGTTGTAATTGGTTTATGCAGCTTAATATGTGCTGATGTGGCATATAAACCCTATGCCGTTCATAATGCAGCTGGTTGATTTTTGGTAAGATATTCAGAAGGTTTGTGTATTTGAATGCATATTTTGGTCTACCACTGACTTTTATTGTTGTGCCTCCATCTCTTGTTCCTAAGAAGATCTATAGATCTACATTTTTGTAATAAATATGGTTAGCACCTAGTAGCATCCCCTTGGGCAAGTATCACAGCTTGTAAATGCTTTCTGTTGACAGCCAAGAGTTTTTCAGCTCCTGTTTGAGGGATTTATCCATTCTTCCTTGGAAAAGTCTTCCAGTTCTGTGACATTCCTGGGTTGTGTTGCATGCACTGCACTTTTGAGGTCTAGCCTCAGATTTTCAATGATGTTCAGATCAAGGGCTTTTGAAATCTATTGTAAAACCTTCAGCTTGCACCTTTTGAGGAAGTCTATTGTGGATTTTGACGTGTGTTTACGATCATAATCTCTTTGTAGAAGCCATCCTCTTTTCAACTTTATCTTTTTTACAGATGATGTTATGGTTGCATCAAGAATTTGTTGAAATTTGATTGAATCAATTCTATAGTCTACACATGAAATATTCCCCACACCATTGGCTGCAATACAACCACAAACCATGATTGATCCATCCCCACACTTAACCCCTTCACCCCCGGCCACTAAAACACCCTAATGACCGGGCCATTTTTTGCAATTCTGACCAGTGTCACTTTGACAGGTTATAACTCTGGAACGCTTCAACAGATCCTGGCGATTCTGAGACTGTTTTCTCGTGACATATTGTACTTCATCTCAGTGGTAAATTTAGGCCGATATTTTTTGCGTTTATTTGTGAAAATTTAGGAAATTTTGCGAAAATTTTGAAAATTTCGCAATTTTCAAACTTTGAAAATTTATGCCCATAAATCTGAGAGATAGGTCACACAAAATAGTTACTAAATAAAATTTCCCACTTGTCTACTTTACATTAGCACAATTTTCTAAACAAATTTTTTTTCGTTTGGAAATTAGAAGGGGTCAAAGTTCATCAGCGATTTCTCATTTTTCCAACAAAATTTACAAAAGAATTTTTTTTAGGGACCACATCACGTTTGAAGTGACTTTGAGAGGCCGAGGTGACAGAAAATACCCAAAAGTGACCCCATTCTAAAAACTGCACCCCTCACACTGCTCAAAACCACATCCAAGAAGTTTATTAACCCTTTAGGTGCTTCACAGGAACCAAAGCAATGTGGAAGGAAAAAATGAAAATTTTACTTTTTAACACAAAAATGTTAGTTTAGCCATAAAATTTTCATTTTCACAAGGGAGAAAAAAGAAATTGCACCATACAATTTATTGTGCATTTTCGCCTGAGCACGGCAGAGGTCGAAAGGGAAAGAGCGCCATTTGAATTTTTGAATGCAAAATTATCTGCACTCATTAGTGGACGCCATGTCGGGCTTGAAGACCCCCTGGGGTGCCTAAACAATGGAGCTCCCGCACAAGTGACCCCATTTTGGAAACTAGAGCCCTCAAATAATTTTTCTATATGTTTAGTGAGCACTTTGAACCCCTGGAGGCTTTACAAAAGTTTATAACGTTGAGCCGTGAAAAGAAAAATTCTTTATTTTACCACAAAACTGTTGCTTCAACTAGGTAGCTTTTTTTTCACAAGGGTATCAGGAAAAAATGCACCATAAAATGTATTGTGCATTTTCTCCTGAGTACGCAGATACCTCATATGTGGTGGAAATCAAATGTTTGGACACACGGCAGAGCTCGGAAGGTAAGGAGCGCCATTTGAATTTTTGAGTGCAAAATTAGCTGCACTCATTAGCGGACGCCATGTCGGGTTTGAAGACCCCCTGAGGTGCCTAAACAATGGAGCTCCCCCGCAAGTGACCCCATTTTGGAAACTAGAGCCCTCAAATAATTTTTCTAGATGTTTAGTGAGCACTTTGAACACCTGGGGGCTTCACAGAAGTTTATAACGTTGAGCCGTGAAAAGAAAAATTCTTTATTTTACCACAAAACTGTTGCTTCAACTAGGTAGCTTTTTTTTCGCAAGGGTATCAGGAAAAAAAATCACCATGAAATTTATAGTGCATTTTCTCCTGAGTACGACAATACCTCATATGTGGTGGAAAGTAATTGTTTGGGCGCATGGCGGGGCTCAGAAGAGAAGGAGCGCCATTTGACAGCAAAATTGGTTGGCATCATTAGCTGACGTAATGTTGCATTTGGAGACCCCCTGAGGTGCCTAAACAATGGAGCTCCCCCACAAATGACCCCATTTTGGAAACTAGACCCCCTCAACAAGGAATTTATCTAGATGTTTAGCGAGCCCCAAGGGCTCCACAGAAGTTGATAATGTTGAGCCATGAATACAATTTTTTTTTTCACCACAAAACTGTCACTTGAACAAGGTAGCTTTTATTTTCACAAGGTTATCAGGAAAAAATGTACCATAAAACGTATTGTGCAATTTCTCCTGAGTACGGAGATACCTCATATGTGCTGGAAAGTAATTGATTGGGCGCACGGCGGGGCTCAGAAGAGAAGGAGCACCATTTGACAGCAAATTGGTTGGAATCATTAGCGGACGCCATGTCACGTTTGGAGACCCCCTATGGTGCCTAAACAGTGGAGCTCCCCCACAAATTACCCCATTTTGGAACTAGACCCCTCAAGGCATTTATCTAGATGTTTGGTGAGCCCCTTGTACCCCCAGGGGCTCCCCAGAAGTTGATAACGTTGAACCGTGAAAATTATTATTTTTTTTTTAACCGCAAAATTTTTGCGTCAATCAGGTAGCTTTTTTATTTTTTTACAACGGTATCAGGAAAAACTGCACCATAAAACATATTGTGCAATTTTTCCTGAGTATGCAGATACCTCATATGTGGTGGAAATCAATTGTTTGGGCGCATGGCGGGGCTCAGAAGAGAAGGAACGCCATTTGACTTTTCAAACGCACAGACGCGGTGCACTGATCGGCCGCTGCGGGACGCATGGTCGGATGAGATACAAAAAAAGTTGGGGATACGTAAAAAAAAAGTCACGCCAAAAATTGAGCAGGGATGCAGATCCGTTATGTGCATCCCTGATCAGCACTCGGCGGGACGCACGGACAGATGCGATACAAAAAGCGTCGGGGATACGGAAAGAAGTCACGCCAAAAATTGAGCAGGGATGCCTATCCGTTATCTGCATCCCTGATCAGCGCTCAGCGGGACGCACGGACGGATGCGATGCAAGAAGCGTCGGGGATACGGGAAAAAAAAAGTCCAGCCGAAAACTGACCATGGATGCAGATCCGTTATCTGCATCCCTGATCAGCGCTCAGCGGGACGCACGGACAGGTGAGGTGTAAAAATGGACAGGGGATATGTCGCGGGCGGAGGAGGGGACGCTGCGCTCTCCCACTGCTCGGGTCCGGCTGCCGCTGCTGCGGCCTGCTGCTGCTCGGTGGCTCGAGCGATGGGCCGGATCACGGGGACTCGAGCGGCGCTCCTCGCCCGTGAGTGAAAGGGGTTTGGTTTTTGGGTTAGTTTATTGTCCGTGACGCCACCCACGGTTGTGGTGATTGTAGGAACACCACCGCTGCTCTGTATGGGAATCCCGGGAGCGGTGACAGGGAGCAGCAAAGTTGTTAGTTCTCCCCTCCGTGGGTAGGGGGTGGTTGTCCCGGGGCCCAGTGATGAGTTGGAGGATGAGGGATGGCGGGGCCGGTGCAGGGCTTGGTGGGGTGCAGGGACGCGGGGGCAGCGCTGTGCCTCACGGCACTGTGGTACTCACTCAGCCTGAGACGGTGACACAGTTCTCGGTAAAACACACGGCTGGAAAGACGGTTCCCACGGATGGCTGCTGTTCCTTTTCCCCGGTAGTTGACGGTGACGGTCCCTTTTCCTGCACCTAAGTCTATGTTGGTAGCGATAGGTTCCCACCGGTAACCCGCTCCCCGGCTTGGATATGTGCCGGATGAGCCCCTCTTTGCCCGCAGGCGCTGGCCCTGAGAAACTGGTGCCTTGGCGGTGGCGGTGTCTCTCTCTAACGGTCGGACTGTTGCCTTCAATCGGGACTTGGTTGTTGGGAGACCCAGAGGTCCCCTTCACTGACGGATTTGGCAAATTCACGGCGACTCCTAGCCTTGCCGGGATCCGAAAGGCCCCTGCCAATGGTGCTGGCTTCTCTTCGTATACCGCTCCGGTACCGCCGGGCCACCACCCGTCCACGGTCCTTTCGGCAACCTCCAAGTAGCCTCTCCTGCAGACAGTCACCGCCGTCTGCTGACCTTGCTGTTCTCAGTCAGGGGCACACACCCGGACCAACTTCAGGCTCTCTCAACTGTCACTTTCTCTGTCACTACTCTCACTGTCCTCCTTCTCCTTCCTTTCTTGCTCCTCTACCACTTTGCTGTTTACTCCTTCACTTCCACTCTCTATCTCTCTCTAAACTCTTCTCCTCCTAAACTCTTCTGCCTGGTTTTCCCACCTCCAGGGCTGTGAACTCCTCGGTGGGCGGAGCCAACCACCTGGCCCACCCCCTGGTGTGGACATCAGCCCCTAGAGGAAGGCAACAAGGATTTTTGTGTAGCTTTGGTGTACCTATCCGGGGTGTAGGGTGTGGTGGTGTCATGACCTGTGACCCCTGGCTTGCCCAGGGCTTCACATTCCCCCTTAGCAAAATGCAGACCGTCCGCGGGCTGCCCGTCCAACACCGGTTTTATTTTTCTGAAAAAAGATAAAAACATAAACACAAGCATAATAACTTCATCCCACAGCGGGAGGTACTTTTTCTTAAACGTTACGTAACATTAAAACTGTTGCTGCTGCCGCTCTCTCCCACCCAAGTAACCTGGCGCTGATGCTGCCTCTAAGAAACAGGCAGCACCCCTTGACCCCAGTCCTGAACCAGTTACCCGAGCGGGATCTGTCCTTCCCCTCCAGAGGGTAGCCACCGGTTCCGGTGGTGGCTGGGCCCCAGCCTGCTCCACTGCGGGCCCTCCCTCCAACCTGCCTCTCCGGAGGCGGTAACGGTTAGCTGCAACAAAAACATTTTTTTTTTTTACAAGCCACTTAACGTTTGTGGTTGCCCTGCAAGTTCTCGGGCCTGTTCATAGAGAGTTCCCTATGCAACTTTTTAAGGGTCCCTACGGGGACAACAATGCCGGCAACGGCCGGTTCCAATCACGGTTGACAATCAGCTGAGGCTTCGGTTGATTACTTTCATTTTATCTCAAAACTTTTCAAAACTTTTCAAACGCACACAGACTTCCGGTTCCAACGGGGACGGTGCAACGGTGCTCCGCTGCCCTTACTCAGATTCCTCAGCTAAGGCGGATCCATCCCCCTCCACCAGCATATCAAACACGCACTGACATGCCTGCTGTGACAGGGGTACCCGGTACCCATTTCCACCGGTACGCGGGGTATGGAAAACCACTAGGTCTCCTACATAGCGGGAACGGTCACTTGCCTCCTCAAACTCAGCAGCGGACCCGGGGCTTGGGCCGGAGTCATCATCTCTTGTTCCTGCATCAGGCGGGTTACCGCCAGCTACCGCAGCCTCCTGGCCTCCAGCATCCAGCACTTCAGACCCTTCTGCGGTAGCACGGAGCAGCAGATCAGGCGAGTTTACACTGAGGTGCCCCATAAGTAACGGCAAGGGTGATGCATAGGCCGAGACTAGGCCGGGCCCCTCAGCCGCAGCGGCTGGTCCTGGTAGGACATAGGGACGTGGGCCACCAGTCGACTCTGTTACATCTATTCCCCCTCCGTACATCGGGGCAGTTGTAATCAGCATCTCCACCTCGTTGGTCCACTGCTCCATCATCCGGAAGATCTGATCCTGCTGACGCTGGTGGAATTGAATCACCCGGGCCTTCATCCAGGCCACGGTCCCGGGCTCGGGGTCCGGCACAGTCACTACCGGGACTTCTGGCACCATTCTGTTAAGGGGCCGCGGTCCTAGCGGTTCCCCCTGGTGTACTTCAGGGACGTCCTGGACGTCTGCAGCCGGCTGGTCCACCGGGGCGGCTTGGCAGGGTATCGCTACCGGTTGGGCAGGTAGCGGGCCTAGTGACGGAGCAGCAGCAGCTAGCACGGGTAGCGGGGAGAGAGGCAGGGTGAGCGGAAGCCGGCCGGGCTCCTCAGCTCCAATGGCCGATCCCTCAGGAATACAGGGGCGTGGGTCTCTTACCCGCTCCTCCAAATCCTCTTCCACCTCGCGTCTCCACATAGCAGCCACCACGTCCGCCATGTCGGTCTCCCACTCCTCCAGGAGGAGTTGTATGTGGGCCTGCAGATGATTACTCAGCGGGACGGTCCGGTCCCTCAACCACATCGCCGTGCAAGGTGCGGGGGTCTCGCTGTTATTAGCTGGAGCGGACATCTCGGCAGTCGTGCTTTCCAGGAACTAGCAACAAGATGGCCACAGGGTCCTGGCGTCCCTGCTTTTGTAGCCACCTCACATGCACTCAGTCGCCATTTCGTCCCCCTTAGCCTCTTTCCGGCCCCTCCTCTATCGGGGCGGGGTTTTGGCCTTCGCGCCTCTGCTACTCGAGAAGACGCTCGAGCGGGAACTCTTCGCGCCAAAGATGGCGGCTTCTGGAATTTTCCGGCCGGACACCTCCGGCGGTCACAAGGCGCACCTCTACCCAACGGCAGAGCGGTAAGATCCTGTTCGTGATGCCAAGTTGTCGCGGGCGGAGGAGGGGACGCTGCGCTCTCCCACTGCTCGGGTCCGGCTGCCGCTGCTGCTGCGCCCTGCTGCTGCTCGGTGGCTCGAGCGATGGGCCGGATCCCGGGGACTCGAGCGGCGCTCCTCGCCCGTGAGTGAAAGGGGTTTGGTTTTTGGGTTAGTTTATTGTCCGTGACGCCACCCACGGTTGTGGTGATTGTAGGAACACCACCGCTGCTCTGTATGGGAATCCCAGGAGCGGTGACAGGGAGCAGCAAAGTTGTTAGTTCTCCCCTCCGTGGGTAGGGGGTGGTTGTCCCGGGGTCCAGTGATGAGTTGGAGGATGAGGGATGGCGGGGCCGCTGCAGGGCTTGGTGGGGTGCAGGGACGCGGGGGCAGCGCTGTGCCTCACGGCACTGTGGTACTCACTCAGCCTGAGACGGTGACACAGTTCTCGGTAAAACACACGGCTGGAAAGACGGTTCCCACGGATGGCTGCTGTTCCTTTTCCCCGGTAGTTGACGGTGACGGTCCCTTTTCCTGCACCTAAGTCTATGTGCCGGAGGAGCCCCTCTTTGCCCGCAGGCGCTGGCCCTGAGAAACTGGTGCCTTGGCGGTGGCGGTGTCTCTCTCTAACGGTCGGACTGTTGCCTTCAATCGGGACTTGGTTGTTGGGAGACTGAGAGATCCCCTTCACTGACGGATTTGGCAAATTCACGGCGACTCCTAGCCTTGCCGGGATCCAAAAGGCTCCTGCCAATGGTGCTGGCTTCTCTTCGTATACCGCTCCGGTACCGCCGGGCCACCACCCGTCCACGGTCCTTTCGGCAACCTCCAAGTAGCCTCTCCTGCAGACAGTCACCGCCGTCTGCTGATCTTGCTGTTCTCAGTCCGGGGCACACACCCGGACCAACTTCAGGCTCTCTCAACTGTCACTTTCTCTGTCACTACTCTCACTGTCCTCCTTCTCCTTCCTTTCTTGCTCCTCTACCACTTCGCTGTTTACTCCTTCACTTCCACTCTCTATCTCTCTCTAAACTCTTCTCCTCCTAAACTCTTCTGCCTGGTTTTCCCGCCTCCAGGGCTGTGAAATCCTCGGTGGGCGGAGCCAACCGCCTGGCCCACCCCCTGGTGTGGACATCAGCCCCTGGAGGAAGGCAACAAGGATTTTTGTGTAGCTTTGTTGTACCTATCCGGGTTGTAGGGTGTGGTGGTGTCATGACCTGTGACCCCTGGCTTGCCCAGGGCGTCACAGATACAAGAAAAAAAAAGTTATACTCACAGTACCCACAGGATTAGCAGGAGGATTACTGACCAGAAGAGCTGCAGGAGGACAGGAGGAACAGAAGGCAGCCAGATGGACAGCTTTACACGAGCAGCAGGCAGGACGTTGGACAGATCAGCAGAAGGACCCAGCGATGGAGGCAGATGTGATTGGGCCAGTGAAAACCTCGGATGACCCGATGAAGGCAGGTAGGGGACGTCGGGGGGGGGGAGCAGAGGCGAGAGGGGGGAAAGCAGAGGGGGGGAAGCAGAGGGGGGGTGAGAGCAGAGGCAGAAGGAAGGAGGCAGAATAGAGATCACAGAGGAGGCAGGCAGATCGCATGGGGAGCAGATCGGGATGTCAGGGGGCAAATCAAGGCATGGGGGGGGCAGATCGGGGGGGCACAGGCAGGGGCCATCACGGGAGCGCGCATGGGCTGCAACGGGAGCGCGCTCGGGCTGCAAGGGGAGCGGAATACTTACCATAGGAGCAGAAGCGGTGACATCAGCGGCGGCAGCAGCGGTGGCGTGGTACCACAAGTACCAGCCAGTGCACGCTGCAGACATGCTGGGGGAGGGTCCCCAGATCAGCACAGGCCTGGAGAGGGCGGCCACCTCCAGATCAGACCGCCCCACTGCACACTGATTGGAGCGATTGCGCGTCATAGCACGATCGCTCCAATCAGTGCTGCAGGGGCTGGGGGCGACATGTTAAGCTCCGGCTATGATGTGGTGAAGCCCCTCATAGCCGGATCTTACAGTATCGCACTAATTCGGGCATTATTTTTGCCGAAATCAGTGCGAAAGATGTGGTTGGCGGTTCAGATTTGAACAGTCAATCACACCGATCGTCGATGGGGGTTGGCGATGCCACCCCCCCTGGGGTCAAGCAAAGGTCCCCTGCTGTAAGAAACAGCAGGGGACATCATTTGAAAGCCGTTGCTATGGCCACGGCAATCAAATGAAGTTTAGGCCGTAAAATTACATCCCTGGTCGTTAAGTCACGTTAAAATAGGACTTAATTTTACTGCCCGCGGTCGTGAAGGGGTTAATGGTTGGCGAGATGTTCTTTTCCTGAAATTCTATGCCCTTTTGTCTTCACATAAACCTTTGATCATTGTGGCCACAGAGTTCTATTTTAGCCTCATCGGTCCACAGGACTTGTTTCCAAAATGCATCAGGCTTGTTTAGTTGTTCTTTTGCACACTTTTGATCCTTAATTTTATGTTGAGGACGCAGGAGAGATTTTCTGATGACTCTTCCATGAAGACCATATTTGTGCAGGTGTCTCTGAACAGTAGAACAATGTACCACACAACTCCAGTGTGCTAAATAAAAATTCCTGAAAGTCTTCTGCAGTAAAGCCATGGTTCTGACTTGCTTCTGTAGTAATCCTATGAGTAGCTCCCACAAAAATGTTGCTTTGTTTTCCAGATCTTATCTTGACTTTCACTCTTCCTGTTAGCTGCCATTTCTTAATTACATTTCAAACTAAGGATAGGGCAACTTGAAAACGCTTTGCTATCTATCTTTTTATATCTTTCTCCTACTTTGTGGGCCTCCATCACTTTCATTTTCAGGGTGCTAAAGAGCACTACGCCACGCGCTGTCTTCCCCGTATGCTGTCTTCCCCCCCGTGAGCTGTCTCCCCCCGTATGGTCTCTTCCCCCAGTGAGCTGTCTCCCCCCTGTGTGCTGTCTTCTACCCATGAGCTGTCTCCCCCATAAGCTATGTCCCTCCTGTGCAGGTCTTCTCCCCTGTGCACCATCTTCCCACTGTGTGCGGTCTCCTCTTCTGTGCACCATCTCCCCCAGTGTGCTGTCTCCCCACTGTATGCCATCTCCCTGCTGTGCGCCATCTCACCCCTGTGCACCATCTCCCCCCTGTGCGTTGTCTCCCCCGTGTGTTGTGTCTCCCCGTGTGCTATGTCTCCACACTATGTACTGTCTTCCCCATGGTTTGCGGTCTCACAACCTGTGCACTGTCTCCCCCATGCGCTGTCGGCAGCAGAGCTGTGACACTATACCAAGCGGTGCAGGAGATCAGCGCCACCCTGCAGGTGACATCACTGGTCTCTCCCATGGATAGTATCAACACTTTGCTTCCGGATTATTATTAGGCCGGGGTCACACAGGGACTAATGCAATCCTCGCATGACACTCGGCTCACGCTGGCAGCACAGCGGGAGCCGAGTATCATGCGAGTGTCACTGCAACTGAGGTCAGGTCATGTAATTGGACCTCATCTGCGGGGGACGGCCGGCACTCAGGAGGGGCGGGCCAGCACTGAGAGGGGCGGGCTGCCATGGAGGAGGAGAGGGAGGGATTTATCTCCCTTTCTCCTCTGTAGCCAGCTATTGCCATTCTCGCACTGCACTCGCGGTACAACGTTGTACCGCGAGTGCAGTGCGATCTTTCTCTCGCCTAATTGAATCATTGAATGGGTGCGAGAGAAAGAGTCTCGCATTACAATCGCAGCATGCTGTGATTGTTTTCTCGGTCTGATTGGGGCCGAGAAAAAAATCGCTCATGGGTGCTGACACAAAGGCTAATATTGGTCCGAGTGGAATGTGATGTTTTATCGCATTCCACTCGCACAGATTTTCATGTCGTGTGTTTTAGGCCTTAATCATAAGCTGACAAAAGTCCAACTCCGGACGCTGTGTTTATTGCACAGGGCATGAAGGGAGACACTGCACAAGGAAGATAGCTACCCTAGCACCATACACCACTAATTTCGCTTGCCAGATTTTGTCCCCAATGGTGAGTGGGCCCTCCTTTTGTCCAGGGCCCTGGCCACTTATCTGGGTGCATCAGGTGGTGACTCCGACCGTGTTACTAGTGATTGCGATGGTGTGTTATGGGGGGGTTGTGTAACATTTTGTGTAGGTTTGTATTTTAGGTGTCTTTCTTTGTACATTGTATGTATTATTTGTCCTGTCTGCAGGTTAATTAACTCAGCTCAGTTACCATTTACTTTCCTTTTGTTAAACCCCAAGGACACTAAACTTCAGGAAAGCAAATTTTAAACGGTTGAGAGATGATCTTAGTGCAATAAACTGGGATGATGTACTAAGTAATAAAAGTACACAAAGCAAATGGGAGACTTTTATGAGCATCCTGAATAGGGCTTGTGCAGAAAATATACCCTATGGGAACAAACATGCTAGAAATAGGAGGAAACCCCTATGGCTAAATAGAGCTGTAAGGGAAGCAATAAAAGAAAAACAGAAAGCCTTAAAAGAATTAAAGACGGTATGTAGTGATGAGGCATTATATAATTATAGAAAATTAAATAAAATATGAAAAAAGCAAATTAAGTTAGCTAAGTTTGAGACAGAGAGACTCATTGCGAGAGAAAGTAAAAATAATCCTAAAATATTCTTTAACTACATAAACAGTAAAAAACTGAAAACCGATAGTGTTGGCCCCCTTAAAAATAGTCTTGGTGAAATGGTGGAAGGGGATGAGGGTAAAGCCAACCTGCTGAATGACTTTTTTTTCTACGGTTTTTATACAAGAAAATGCCATGGCAGATGACATGACCAGTGATACCATAAATTCACCCTTGAATATTACCTGCTTAACCCAGCAGGAAGTACGCCGCCGCCTCGAAATCACTAAGGTTGACAAATCTCCGGGCCCGGATGGCATACACCCCAGAGTACTACAGGAATTGAGTTCTGTGATAGATAGACCATTATTTTTAATCTTCTCAGATTCCTTAATAACAGGGTCGGTACCGCAGGACTGGCGCATAGCAAATGTGGTGCCAATATTCAAAAAGGGGACAAAAACTGAGCCAGGAAATTATAGGCCGGTAAGTTTAACGTCTACGATTGGTAAAATCCTTGAGGGTTTCTTGAGAGATGCTATACTGGAGTATCTCAAGAAAAATAACCTTATGACAGAGTATCAACATGGGTTTATGAGGGATCAATCCTGTCAAACTAATTTGATCAGCTTCTATGAAGAGGTAAGTTCAAGCCTGGACCAGGGAAATGCAGTGGATGTTGTGTATATGGACTTTTCAAAAGCTTTTGATACGGTGCCACACAAAAGGTTGGTACATAAAATGAGAATAATGGGGATAGGGGAAAATATGTGTAACTGGGTTAAAAACTGGCTCAGTGATAGGAAACAAAGGGTGGTTATTAATGGTACGTACTCGGACTGGGTCTCAGTTCATAGTGGGGTGCCACAGGGGTCAGTATTGGGCCCGCTTCTTTTTAACATATTTATAAATGACCTTGTTGGGGGCATGCGGAGTAGAATTTCAATATTTGCAGATGATACTAAACTCTGCAGGGTAATCAATACAGAGGAGGATAATTTTATATTACAGGGAGATTTATGTATATTGGAGGATTGGGCTGAGAAGTGGCAATTGAAGTTTAATGTAGATAAATGTAAGGTCATGCACTTGGGTAGAGGAAATAACATTTATGATTATGTACTTAATTGTAGAACAATGGGTAAAACAGGCACAGAAAAAGACTTGGGTGTATGGGTGGATGGTAAACTTCACTTTAGTGGACAGTGTCAGGCAACTGCTGCCAGGGCTAATAAAATAATGGGATGTATTAAAAGAGGTATAAGTGTTCATGAAAAGAATATAGTTCTACCTCTGTACAAGTCACTAGTGCGACCGCACGTAGAATACTGTGTACAATTCTGGTCACCGATATATAAGAAGGACATAGCTGAACTGGAGAGGGTGCAGAGAAGAGCCACCAAGATTATTAGAGGAATGGGTGGGCTGCAATACCAAGACAGGTTATTAAACTTGGGGTTATTTAGTTTGGAAAAACGAAGGCTTAGGGGGGATCTAATCACAATGTATAAATATATGAGGGGACAGTACAGAGACCTTTCCAAAGATCTTTTTACACCTAGGCCTGCAACTGGAACACGGGGCATCCGCTACGTCTTGAGGAAAGAAGGTTTAATCATAATCACAGACGAGGATTCTTTACTGTACGAGCAGTGAGACTGTGGAACTCTCTGCCGCATGATGTTGTAATGAGTGATTCACTACTAACATTTAAGCAGAGCCTGGACGCCTTTCTTGAAAAATGTAATATTACCAGTTATGTATATTAGATTTTATGACAGGGTATTGATCCAGGGAACTAGTCTGATTGCCGGATGTGGAGTCAGGAAGGAAATTTTTTCCCCATTGGAACTTGTTTGCCACATTGGGGTTTTTTTGCCTTCCTCTGGATCAACATGTTAGGCTACAGGTTGAACTTGTTGGACTAAGGCGGGCTTTGCACGCTGCGACATCGGTAACAATGTGTTACCGATGCTGCAGCGATAGTCCCGCCCCCGTCGCACGTGCGATATCTAGTGAAAGCTACAGTAGCGATTATTATCGCTACGGCAGCTTCACACGCACATACCTGCCGTGCGACGTCCCTCTGGCCCAGCGACCCACCTCCTTCCTAAGGGGGCGGATCGTGTGGCGTCACAGCGACGTCACACGGCAGGCGGCCAATTGAAGCGGAGGGGCGGAGATGAGCAGGATGTAAACATCCCGCCCACCTCCGTCCTTCTCATTGCAGCTGGGAGGCAGGTAGGTGATGATCCTCGCTCCTGCGGCTTCACACAGCGATGTGTGCTGCCGAAGGAGCGAGGAACAACATCGCACCTGTCGCTGTATCGGCATTATGGAAATGTCGGAGGCTGCAGCGATGATACGATAACGGCGCTTTTGCGCTCGTTCATCATATCAAAAAGGTTTTACACGTTGCGATATCGACTGCGACGCCGGATGTGCGTCACTTTCGATTTGACCCCATCGACATCACACGTGCGATGTCGCAACGTGCAAAGCCGCCCTTAGAGTCTCCCTTCAACCTTAAAAACTATGATACTATGATACTATGATTGTTTACTCCACAGCTCTCAAAATTCTGAGAATCACCCCCTGTAGTGACACCGTCTCTAGGTTTGGGGGGGGGGCTTAAAACCCGCTACCTGTCTGCATACCTGGGGGGATTATTCAGTCTGTCTGAGAACTTCAAGAGAGAAGCAGGAGGATTCATCCTCTGGGGGAGAAGCTGTGGCTACAGGCAGCACCACAGAGCAATTGAGAAACCCCGATTTCCCTGGAAAAGGACTGCTGGAGGATTGTGACTGATCTTCGGGACATTTATCCCATTACTGGACTACTTTACTCTCTGTGTGGGGGATTATGTTATGGACCTTCTGACTTGCTTGGAATAAATGTTCTTTGGATTGTTCAATCATCTCTTGCTATTTTGATTGTGTGATATCGGAAAAGGACCCCATGACAGTGATCTTTATGTGCCCATGTTTCTTCATCAGCCTTTTTTTTGTAGCCCATTATCTTTGCTGAATGGATGAAGAGGCCAGAGATAAGAGGCTAAACATGAGCTGCCACAACAGCTTTGTGATTGCCATCCAGCCCAAAATTTTCCAGTCAGCTCCTGGGCAAGAGGATGCCCGAGCAAGACAAGCAGGAGCAGCTCTGAACGGTGATATGCAGCAACCACCCAGCATTTTCCCTCTTAGAGCAGATGAGAATCAGTATATTTAATATTGATAATGCATAGCTGCCAACCATTCTGGATTCAGTGGGACTGTCATGATTTAAGGGCTTAGTCTCTATGTCCCGCAGTCACTGCTCTTGTCCTGACTCCTCTGCTCATTGCAGAAATTAAATATTCTCTTATTCTCCTCCTCCTCTTAGTACAGTGCATAAATTAAATTCTACTCTGCTCATGAAATCTTTGTCCATAGGTATCTACCATTGAGCCACTGCCTGGAATTAGAGTTATAGGAGGATTTGGTAATCTCGACCAAATATACACACATAAATCTCTATGTCCCTCCTGGTGAAGAAAACGTCAGTCAGATTTTTTTGTTTCTATAAAACTACTCAAAAATAATGAGAAATAAAAAAAATTATACTGTCATAATTAAACTTTATCCCTCCTGAGGACTCAAACCAGCAACTTTCAAACATTTTAGCAGGAATCATAGTTTCTGTGCTACACACTCTGGTGATGACACAGGGAGAATTTTCTATACTTGAAGCAACAGTGCAGGCTCTGACTCCACAGGCCAGAGCAGTGCATCTCTATCTCCTGAATTCTAGAAGGAGAATAAAATAGACTTTTTTTTCTTCTAATAAAATTACTAAAAATAAGTAAAAAAAAATTTAATGTATTTTTATTGCGCTTTAAAAAAAAAAAAAAATAATAATTATAATAATAAACATCACAAATCAACAAATAACATGGACATATTTGGTATCCTTGAAATCTTACGACCTGCAAAACACAGCAATCAGATTATTTATGAAGATTAATAAATAGTGTAAAAACATGGTGTGATTATTATTTTTCTCTATTAAACCCAGAAAAACAATGTAATAAAAATGTATCACTGAGGCGGTGTTTACACAAAGTGTAAATGCTGCGGGGTTTTTTTCTGCAGGTGTCTGAAGCATGCAGCGCAATAAAAATCTTCTCTGATTAATGCGTGTTTGCTGCATTTTTTAGATGCTTTTCCCCGATATTTGATAAATGTTTGGTGCAGATGTGAATCTGGGTTTTTAATGCTTTTTAATACTACAGAAAAGCTTTGATTCTGCGTTTAAAAATTCAACAGTTTTTGTTTCTGCTTGGCGGCCGATCAGACATTGAACTGACCCGCACATCCAACTAATGTGAACAGGTGCTAACCAAAAAAACATAGTAACTATAAAATGCATACAGCTGCACACTGAAAAGCCAAAAATTTATGTGCCGCCCCCGTGCCAGCAACCGGGCTGCTCGGATCCGGATCTGCGGTATGGCTCAAGGGGTTCTTTCGGACCCGGGGGTCGCGCGGACACTTCGAATAAAAGGGTACGTTTTTGTATGGGATTTGCTGTAATTAGTGTGTGATGCCTCTTCCAGGAACCAACAAAAAGATGGCCGCAGGGTCCTGGCGTCCCTGCTTTTATAGCCGCGGACTACATGCGGCCAGACGCCATCCGTCCCCCTTAGTCTTTTTCCGGCTCCTCCTCTACAGGGGCAGGGTTTTGATTTTCGCGCCTCCACTGCTCGAGGAGACGCTCGAGCGGGGACTTTTCGCGTCCAAAATGGCGGCTTCTCCAAATTTTCGGCCGGACACGTCCGGCAGTCACAAGGCGCACCTCTATTAGACGTCAGAGCGGTAAGATCCTGTTCGTGACACCAAGTTGTCGCAGGCGGAGGAGGGGACGCTGCGCTCACCCACTGCTCGGGTCCGGCTGCTGCTGCTCGGTGGTGGCTCGAGCGGTGGGCCGGATCCCGGGGACTTGAGCGGCGTTCCTCGCCCGTGAGTGAAAGGGGGTGGTTTGGTTTTAGGGATATTTTCCGTGACGCCACCCACGGTTGTGGTGAGATTGGTGACACCACCGCTGCTCTGGACGGGGATCTTGGGAGCGATGACGGGGAGCAGCTTGGATGTTGGTTCTCCCCTCCGTGGGTAGGGGGGTTGGTTGTCCCGGGGCCCAGTGAGGGGGTAGGGATGTATGGCAGGCGGGTTACGGGGCCTGGTGAGGTGCAGGGTCGCGGGGGCAGCGCTGTGCCGCACGGCACGGTGATACTCACTCAGCCAATGACGAATGCAAAGTCTCCGGTAAAACAAACGGCTGGATGGACGGGTCCCACAGATGGCTGCGGTGTTTCTCCTCCCGTCAGGTTGATGGTGACTGCCTTTCCCTGCACCTGTGTTGTGTTACGGTTCCAATGGCTTCCCACCGGTAACCCGCTCCCCAGCTTGGATGGAGGCTGAGGGAGCCCCTTTTGCCCGCAGGCTCTGACCCTGGGAACTGTAGCCTTGGCGGTGACTGTCTTTCCCTCTACGGTTTGAGCGGTTGCCTTCAATCGGGTCTTGACTGCTGGGAAACCCCAGAGGTTCCCTTCGCTAACGGATTTGACAAATTTAACGGCGACTCCTAGCCTTGTCGGGGTCCGTAAGCTCTGCCGGATGGTGCTGGCTTCTCTTTACTCTCCGGTCCGGTACAGCCGGGCCACCGCTCGTCCACGGTCCATACGGTTTGCTCCAATTAGCCTCTCCTGCAGACGGTCACCACCGTCTGCCAACCTTGCTGTTCCGTCCGGGCCACACACCCGGACCGCCTTCAGACTGCTCCTCTACCACTTTACTTCCTCTCACTTCCACTTCCAACTCTATCTAAACTAATCTGCTCTCTCCTTTTCCCGCCTCCAGGACTGTGAACTCCTCGGTGGGCGGGACCAACCGCCTGGCCCACCCCCTGGTGTGGACATCAGCCCCTGGAGGAAGGCAACAAGGATTTTGTGTTTGGCTTTGGTGTGCCTAACCGGGGTGTGGGGTGTGTTGGTGTAGTTCTGTGATGACCTGGCTTGTCCAGGGCGCCACAGATGCCCTATCACTCTCGGTGGGTGGTTGTCTCTTTACGGGACTTAGGTTGGGACAGGACCTATAATCCTGCCCTCAATTGGTTAATTAGCTAGGCCGTTGGTGCCGGTCCTGGCTTCAGGGTCCAAGTACCCCCTTTGTGCACGGTTTCCGGGTCGGTTCTCCGGTGTCGGTACCGGCGGGCTACAACCTTGCTCCGGTCCACCTCGGATCTCCGGCAGCCGTCTTCCCATCTCCTGCTGACACTGACTACTGTCTGCCACCTAGCCAGTGCATCAGGGCTCTGACCCTGACTCCTGTCAACTTGAGCCTCAGACCTTGACACTGATCTGAACTCCACTTGAGCTATAGACCGTTCTCACTGTTTTCCCGCCCCGGGCTCCTCAGACCCCTAAGTGGGCATTCTCCATCCGCCTGGTCCCACCCACTGGTGTGTCTGTCCTGCCCTAGGGGGGGTGGCTAGGGTTTCAGGTTGGCTGAATGTAACCCTGTGTGAGAAGGTGTTGTGTGGGGGCCTCTCTGTGTGACTACCTGGTTTTGCCAGGGCGTCACATGTATAAGGGAAAATATGGCACTGCACTACTGCAAAGGAGAGATATTTAGTTTATGTATTGGCCAATGCATGTAAGCCCGGAAACCAATGGCAAGGTATATCTCTGTAATCCGGGAACCTAACTTAAAGGCCACTATCTAGGTTAAAAACATCCGTGTCTGGGCAAAATGCCACTATTTGGACTACAAACCTCCATGTATCAGACATTGGTAACCTATCCTAAGGACAGGCCATCAATATAAAAAAGGGAACAATCTCTTTAAAATCGCAGATTCACATCTGCACCAAAAACACATGAAATTTTTTTTCACGACGGTATCAGGTTAAAATGCACCATAAAATTTATTGTGCAATTCCTCCTGAATATGCTCATACCTCACATGAGGTGGAAATCAACTGTTTGTGCACATGGAAAGGGAAGGAGTGCCATTTGACAAGAAAATTGGATGGAGTCATCATTAGCAGACGCAATGTCATGATTGAAGAGCCCTTTTGGTGCTTAAACAGTGGCGCTTCCCCACATGTGAGCCCATTTTGGAAATCAGAAATCAAAAGAGGAGGATGCCTGCGGTGGGTGACCGCCATTTTAGATGATCTAGAGGGGGACCGGGGGGGACTTTGACCACACAGGGGGACTGAGGGGGAGTGGGTGAGGAAATTTATCCCCCATCTGACATGTTTGATAATGCCAGATAGGAGATAAACCATTTTTGAACCGGCGCTGCTATTTACTGTAACATGATCACCTTTATATGGTGTATAATGTGATCACGTGATCGGGGGCCAGAATAAAAAATCCAAAATCGTGATCTCCAGGGTTTCAGCTACCCCTTGGTAGCTAAAACCCCAGAGATATTCCGATCCTGGGGGTTCTATTCACTTTTTTTTTTTTACAGAATAAGTACCCTTTGTTGCCACCGTTTTAATGTATACGGCCACTGTAGAGGTGTTAATAATAATATCCCCATAGGCCTCCTAAGAAAATATTAGAATAATAACCTAATAATGATAATAATAGTGCCTCCTTAGCACTCTATATAAATCATAATAATATCAGTGCCCCTCTTCACCTTAACAATAATAGTGCCCCCTTGGTGCTGTCCTATAATAATAGTAGTGCCCACGCAGTGCTTGTCAAATAGTAAATATAAACTATTACTCCCCTCACCTCTGTTAAAAGTGATATCATTGCACCACCTGACGTCCTCTAATTGGTGCCATCCTCTTTCAGGCCGTAGGCGGGATGCAGCCTGTAGCCTGCCTAAGTGCCAGAGAAGGGAGCTATGGCTCTCTGCTTCATCATAGTTGTTAACAATGTCCATGTCCTTGTGTTGCAGATAATGTTAAAAGTGTAGTGGCGCCCATGTGAATTATTGCCATACAGACCTATTGGGCATTTGCCAGTATTGCCAGTCCAGCCCTGGCTGTGTATCTGTATATCAATATGCATGTGTAAATATATATGTGTGCACTATGGGGGACATTTACTAAAGTAGATTGCCTAGTGTGATGGTGGGATGTGGTGTACTGTGTATCATGTTGTGTAGGTTCGTATTTTACACTTGGTTCACTGTCCATTATTTTTATTGTTTGTGTGTGCATTGTATTGTCTGTAGGTAATTACCCCCTGTAGTGTTCCTGTCCCTAGGTCTGAGGAAGGGGGCCTGGGATCCACCTACTGTAAACTCTCTGCTTACCTGGGGTATTTGTCATTCTGTTTGAGAACTTGAAGAGAGAAGGACGAAGATTGATCCTCAGAGCTGAAGGTGCTGCTCCTCAAAGAGACCTTGACATTTATCGCTTACTGGACTATATTCGTGTTTTTTATCCTCTGTATGGTGGATTATGTTATGGACCATTTGATTTTGCTTGGAATAAATGCTTATTGGATTCTTCAGCCATCTCTCGCTCTGTTGATTGTGTGATATGGGAGAAGGACCCCGTCACACCTAGGATGAAAGCCCCAAATATTCAATAGTATGGTATATCATAAAATAAAAAATAACCAATGCTTATCTGTGTAACGTCCGGGTGGTGGAACCTCTGGACCGTACACCGGTTTCTCTTGAGGAGGCAGCCAGGCAGGTCACCCCGCCAGAGGGTCTGGGTGCACGGCAGCCGAAGCACTAATGGTAGCCGGACAGTCCGTAGAGGAGGAGGAAAGGTGGACGGAGTTCTGGACGGTGGTCCGGGTGACGAGGCTCAGAGTCCGAGGCCAGGTGGTAAGGTCAGGCGGGATCCGGAACTTGCTGAGCAATGGAACGGGTCACCAAACGGAGCCAGGGACTGGAGACTGGCGGAGCTGCAGAGATGGTGGAACATCCGCCGAAGTCACCGTCAGGTTACGGGAATGAGCGTGGTTCGGAGCGGCTGGCGTGGCAGGACAGGCTCTACGAGACAGGACAGGGTTAATGCTGGCAAAAGCACAAGGCAAAGCAATAGGGGACCTGAACACTAGCTTGCTAAACACGTAGAACAGGCCCCGCCCACCAGGAAAGTGATTCTTAATATACCCTGTACCTGTCTATGTAATTTCCTGTTTCTAGGTGCTGGCCCTTTAAGAGAGGGTCAATGACCGCGCGCGCGCCCTAATGCGCATGCGCGAGGCCCGGGTGCCAGAAGCCAGAGGAGGGAGCGGTGAGTAGGAAGCAGGAGAGCCGGGCTGAGGCAGAGTAGCCGACGGGCGCCGGGAACGGGGACCGGGCTGCCTGGGGACCGCAGGCGATGGGGCAGGAAGGCTGCAGAGCGGGGGACCGGGAAGCCTGGCACGGGAGCGGCGGAGCGCGACCTGGGAGCCGGTAAGCAAGGCAGAGGGGCCGGGGAGCATGGCAGGAGAGCCGGGGAGCTTATCAGGGGAGCCGGGGAGCGTGACAGTACCCCCTCCCCCACGCTCCCCTCCCCGCAAGCGGGACAGGAAGGCATGAATCAGAGGAGTGCCAACATTCTCCCGGGGCTCCCAGGACCTATCCTCGGGACCATACCCCGCCCAGTCCACCAGGAAATACTGCCGACCTCGTACGGTATTCATGGCCACGATATCCCTTTCCGCATAGATGTCATCGTCAGCGATGGGAGGAGGAGCAGTACCGGCATCAGCGGAGAAGGGACCAAGGACAACAGGCTTGAGCAAGGAGACATGGAAAGAGTTGGGTATCCGCATCGTGGCCGGGAGCTGCAGCTTGTAGGAGACTGCATTGATCTTGCTGATAACTTTAAACGGCCCGATGTAACGAGGACCCAACTTGTATGATGGCAACTTCAATCGGACATACTTGGATGCAAGCCAGACCAGATCACCAGGGGAGAAACACGTGGGATCCAGGCGCCTCTTGTCCGCATGTCTCTTCATCCGCAAAGAAGCACGCTCAAGGGAGGTCTTGACAGAGCTCCATATGGCTGAGAAGTCCTGGACCAGAGCATCTGCTGCGGGGACATCGGAAGCCGAGGATACTGGCAATGGAACAGAAGGCTGAAGTCCGTAAACGACTCGGAATGGAGAGCTGGAGGTGGACTCGCTGATGTGATGGTTGTGGGAGAACTCAGCCCAAGGAAGAAGCGTGGACCAGTCATCGTGATGGGCATTAACGTAGTGGCGCAGGAAGGAGGTCAGGATTTGATTGACCCGCTCCACTTGCCCATTCGACTGAGGATGGTAGGCCGAAGAAAAGTCCAGAGATACTCCCAGATGTTTGCAGAGGGCCCTCCAGAAGCGCGAGGTAAACTGGGTTCCTCTGTCGGACACAATGTGTGCGGGAAAGCCATGCAACCGGAATATATGTTGGATGAAGGAGTCAGCTAGCTCCTGGGCAGAGGGCAGCCCGGCCATGGGAATGAAGTGAGCCATTTTTGAGAAACGGTCCACCACAACCCATATGACTGTGTGTCCAGAGGATAAGGGTAAGTCCATAATGAAGTCCATTGCGATATGTTGCCACGGAACAGAAGGAATGGGCAGAGGCAGGAGACGTCCATATGGTAGGTGCTTTGGTGTCTTGTTCCGGGCACAGGACGGACAGGCTGAAACGAAGGATGTGACGTCTGTACGGAGGGACGGCCACCAGTAGTGACGGACAATCGTACTCCAAGTCTTCTTCTGACCAGCATGGCTGGCGATCTTTGAGACATGGCCCCAGTGCAGGACTCTCTGTCTGTCAGTATCTGAGACATAGGTTTTCCCAGGGGGTATCTGAGTTAAAGCGACAGGATTTACCGGAATGATTTTGCTGGGGTTGATGATGGGCTGGAACGTCTTCTCCTCCAACTCCACGGGCACGAAGGACCTGGACAAAGCGTCTGCCCGCACGTTCTTGTCCGCATGCCGAAAATGGAGTTGGAAATCAAATCGAGCAAAAAACAAGGACCAGCGGGCTTGTCGCGGGTTCAGTCTTTGGGCTGACCGCAGGTACTCTAGATTCTTGTGGTCTGTGTATATGATTACAGGGTATACTGCTCCCTCCAAGAGGTAGCGCCATTCCTCCAAGGCAAGCTTCACGGCCAGTAGCTCCCGATCCCCAATGGTGTAGTTGCGTTCGGGTGCCGAGAAGCTCTTGGAGAAGAATCCACAAGTGACCATCTTGCCGAAGGGGGAGTTCTGCATCAACACTGCCCCGGCTCCTGAGGAAGAGGCATCCACCTCCAAGGTGAACTGTCGGTTCAATTCAGGGCGATGGAGAACCGGGGAAGAAGCAAACGCCTGTTTTAAGGAGCAGAACGCGGCATCGGCCGCCGGGGACCAGTCCTTAGGATTAGCTCCTTTCTTAGTCAAGGCAGAGAGAGGCGCAGTCAAGGCAGAGAAATGCGGGATGAATTGCCGATAATAGTTCGCAAAGCCGAGAAAGCGTTGGATAGCCTTCAGTCCGGAGGGAGGAGGCCAGTTGATGATGGCAGACACTTTCTCAGGATCCATCTGCAGGCCAGTGTCCGAGATAACATAACCCAGGAAGGGAAGACACGACTTCTCAAAGATGCATTTCTCGTACTTTGCGTACAGACGGTTTTCTCTAAGCCTCTGGAGAACTAGCTGCACGTTTTCTCTGTGGGTCTCAAGATCCGGAGAGAAGACCAGGATGTCATCAAGATATACCACGACACAGACATAGAGGAGGTCCCTGAACACATCGTTCACCAGTTCTTGGAAGACTGCCGGAGCATTACACAGACCAAAGGGCATGACACAATACTCGTAGTGCCGATCTCGAGTGTTGAATGCGGTTTTCCATTCGTCTCCAGAGCGAATGCGAATCAGGTTATAAGCCCCGCGGAGGTCCAACTTGGTGAATACACGGGCTCCTCGGAGCCAATCGAATAGTTCGGGGATAAGCGGCAGAGGGTATTTGTTCTTTACGGTGATCTGGTTTAAACCCCTGTGGTCGATGCAAGGGTGCAGATCACCTTCCTTTTTCTTGACGAAGAAAAACCCTGCTCCGGCAGGGGATGAGGACCTCCGAATGAACCCCTTTGCCAGGCTCTCAGTGATATAGGCAGACATGGCCCGTGTTTCAGCAGGGGACAAGGGGTATATTCTTCCTCTAGGAGGCGTGGTTCCTGGCAGTAAATCGATGGCGCAGTCGTATGGACGATGAGGCGGTAGCACCTCTGACTCCTTTTTATCGAAAACGTCCAAGAAGGACCAGTAGGCAGAAGGCAGTCCTGGTAGAGACTCTGGAACTGGAGAGCGTCGAACGGGCTGGATGGTTTTCAGACATCTCTCGTGGCACGAGGAGCCCCATCGGGTGATTTCACCTGTACTCCAGCTGACCGACGGTTCGTGTGTCCGTAACCATGGGAGTCCCAGCAGGATCTGATGAGACATACTCGGGAGGACATAGAAGGTGATCTTCTCGGTGTGCAAAGCACCAATCCGTACTTCCACAGGCTTGGTGATCAGTGAGACAGTGTCAGAGAGGGGTCTCCCATCCACAGAGGCGATCACCAGCGGTTTCTCTAGTGGGAGGACCGGCACCTGGTACTTATCCACCGTGGCCTGCTGGATGAAGTTGCCTGCTGCTCCGGAATCAAGATACGCCTCTGCCGTGAACCGGGTCTCTTCTGTAGTGACTTGAATAGTCCAGGTAACGGAGTCTGAGAGTGTCCCAGCACCTAGGGTAGCCTCTCCTACCAAGCCTAGGCTTTGGAGTTTCCCGGCTTCTCGGGACAAGAGCGTAGCAGGTGGGAACCATCACCGCAGTAGAAGCAGAGACCCTTTGCTAGTCGTTCTGCTCGGCGTTGCTCCGACTGCCTCAGGCGGTCAATCTGCATGGGCTCGTAGGTAGACGCGCCAGGGGACGCCGACTGAGGAGCGGTGGACTTCTGTGGTGGGGAGGAGTGCCGTATTGGACGTCTCTCGCGGGACACCTCTTTGGATCGTTCCTGAAAGCGAAGATCCATGCGAGTCGCCAGAGCAATCAGGGCATCCAGGGTAGAAGGCACGTCACGACCAGCCAGCTCTCATCTTTAATGCGAGCCGAGAGTCCTTCCCAGAAGGCGGCAGTTAGGGCCTCGTTGTTCCACCCGAGTTCCGAGGCCAAGGTGCGGAAACGAATAGCGTATTGGCCCACCGTCAGAGTCCCTTGACGTAGCCGGAGGAGGGATGAAGCAGAGGCGGCGGTGCGTCCGGGCTCGTCAAAGGTGTTACGGAAAGCCTGCAAGAAGTCCTGGATATCAGTGGTCACTGGATCCTCTTTCTCCCACAAGGGGTTCATCCAGGCCAGTGCCTCTCCCTCTAGATGGGACATCATGAACGCGACCTTGGCTTGGTCGGAGGCGAAAAGGTGCGGCAGCAGCTGGAAATGGAGGGAGCATTGGTTTATAAATCCCCTGCAGGTCTTGGGATCTCCAGCGTACCGGGGTGGTGAGGCCAAACGAAGCTTGGAAGCATCCGAGGAGGCTGCCACGGGAGCTGCGGACGTGGATTGTGCAGTGGAACCCCGAGATGTCACAGGCGTGGCCGCTGCTTGTAGCGCATTCAGACGGGCATCCACAGAAGACATGAAGTTCAGCATGCGGGTCTGGGTCTCGCGCTGTCGTGTGAGTTCCTGCTGCAGGGCCGCTAGTGCTTCGGCGGGATCCATGGCCTGTTCTAGCTGTAACGTCCGGGTGGTGGAACCTCTGGACCGTACACCGGTTTCTCTTGAGGAGGCAGCCAGGCAGGTCACCCCGCCAGAGGGTCTGGGTGCACGGCAGCCGAAGCACTAATGGTAGCCGGACAGTCCGTAGAGGAGCAGGAAAGGTGGACGGAGTTCTGGACGGTGGTCCGGGTGACGAGGCTCAGAGTCCGAGGCCAGGTGGTAAGGTCAGGCGGGATCCGGAACTTGCTGAGCAATGGAACGGGTCACCAAACGGAGCCAGGGACTGGAGACTGGCGGAGCTGCAGAGATGGTGGAACATCCGCCGAAGTCACCGTCAGGTTACGGGAATGAGCGTGGTTCGGAGCGGCTGGCGTGGCAGGACAGGCTCTACGAGACAGGACAGGGTTAATGCAGGCAAAAGCACAAGGCAAAGCAATAGGGGACCTGAACACTAGCTTGCTAAACACGTAGAACAGGCCCCGCCCACCAGGAAAGTGATTCTTAATATACCCTGTACCTGTCTATGTAATTTCCTGTTTCTAGGTGCTGGCCCTTTAAGAGAGGGTCAATGACCGCGCGCGCGCCCTAATGCGCATGCGCGAGGCCCGGGTGCCAGAAGCCAGAGGAGGGAGCGGTGAGTAGGAAGCAGGAGAGCCGGGCTGAGGCAGAGTAGCCGACGGGCGCCGGGAACGGGGACCGGGCTGCCTGGGGACCGCAGGCGATGGGGCAGGAAGGCTGCGGAGCGGGGGACCGGGAAGCCTGGCACGGGAGCGGCTGAGCGCCACCTGGGAGCCGGTAAGCAAGGCAGAGGGGCCGGGGAGCATGGCAGGAGAGCCGGGGAGCCTATCAGGGGAGCCGGGGAGCGTGACAATCTGGTAAATACCCTGCCACTCCAGTGGTCCCCACTGAGCTTCATTCACTTTCTTGTACGATGATGTCACATAAATTCATGTGACCGCTGCAGTCAATTACTCCCTCAGTAATTTTGTGCCTTACATACACGCATTATTATTGAGGCCATTGATTAGCTGCAGTGGTCACATGAATGCATGTAACATCAAGGAAAACAGAGACCGACTAGAACCACTCGAGATATCAGGTATTTATCAGATGAATATTCGCTATTCTTCATTTACATCCTGATGCTAGAAAAAACGTTTGAAATCCGAGACAACCCCTTTATTGCAGATTTTCCCAGAGAGATTCCCCCCAAAAACCTGAAGAACTCTTAAACTTCCAGAGGATCTAGCACATCTTTGACATGTCTCTTTGAAATATACTCAACTCTCCAGCTTCCTGCAATCTTAACAACCATACAACACTTCCAAAATTTACCTGGCACCAGCGGTGCCATGGAGTGAAGAGCAGTGCAGTGTGTGAATCGTGACAGCGCGTGATCATGTGAGCACATGCCAACTAGACGGGTTCAGCTTCTCTCAGTAGAAGTGAATTGAGTTAAGCTTGATGAGACTAGTCGGCATGTGACAAATCGCATACACGTGAACGAACGATTGCATTGCCAATACCCAGCAATCATGACAGGCATGTTGTCACGATTCAGCAGTGTGCAGTCATACATTAAATGATTTTTTCCTATGTCTGGACAACCCTTTTAAAGGGAAGCTGTCAAGTCTTTTTTTTATATTAAACTGTACCTAATGTATCAATAGCATGGTTTAGCCCGTTCAGCCCCCAGCCTGTTTTCACCTTAAAGACCCGGCCATTTTTTGCAATTTAGACCAGTGTCACTTTGACAGGTTACTCTGGAACACTTCAACGGATCCTGGCGATTCTGACATTGTTTTTTCGTGACATATTGTACTTCATGTCAGTGGTAAATTTAGGCCGATATGTTTTGCGTTTATTTGTGAAAATTTCGAAAATTTGGCGAAAATTTTGAAAATTTCGCAATTTTCAAAATTTGAAATTTTATGCCCATAAATCTGAGAGATATGTCACACAAAATAGTTACTAAATAACATTTCCCACTTGTCTGCTTTACACCAGCGCAATTTTTGAAAAAAAAAAAAAATTTACGTTAGGAAGTTAGAAGGGTTCAAAGTTCATCAGCAATTTCTCCTTTTTCCAACAAAATTTACAAAAAAAATTTTTTAGGTACCACATCACATATAAAAGTGATTTGAGAAACCTAGGCGACAGAAAATACCCAAAAGTGACCCCATTCTAAAATCTGCACCCCTCACTCTGCTCAAAACCACATCCAAGAAGTTTATTAACCCTTTAGGAGCTTCACAGCAACCAAAGCAATGTAGAAGGAAAAAATGAAAATTTTACTTTTTTAACACAAAAATGTTACTTTAGCCATAAAAATTAGTATTTTCACAGGGGTATCAAGAAAAATGCATCATAAAATGTATCTTGCATTTTCTCCTGAGTACGCTGATACCTCATATGTGGTGGAAATCAAATGTTTGGGCACACGGCAGGACTCGGAAGGCAAGGAGCGCCATTTGAATTTTTGAGTGCAAAATTAGCTGCACTCATTAGCGGACGCCATGTCGGGTTTGAAGACTCCCTGAAGTGCCTAAACAATGGAGTTCCCCCATAAGTGACCCCATTTTGGAAACTAGAGCCCTCAAATAATTTTTCTAGATGTTTGACGCGCACTTTGAACCCCTGGGGGCTTCACAGAAGTTTATAACGTTGAGCCGTGAAAAGAAAATTTTTTTTTTTACCACAAAACTGTTGCTTCAACCAGGTAGCTTTTTTATCACAAGGGTATCAGGAAAAAATGCACCATAAAATGTATTGTGCATTTTCTCCTGAGTACGCAGATACCCCATATGTGGTGGAAATCAAATGTTTGGGCACACGGCAGGACTCGAAAGGCAAGGAGCGCCATTTGAATTTTTGAGTGCAAAATTAGCTGCACTCATTAGCGGACACCATGTCGGGTTTGAAGACTCCCTGAGGTGCCTAAACAATGGAGCTTCCCCACAATTGACCCCATTTTGGAAACTAGAGCCCTCAAATAATTTTTCTAGATGTTTGATGTGCACTTTGAACCCCTGGGGGCTTCACAGAAGTTTACAACGTTGAGCCGTGAAAAGAAAAATTTTTTTTTTACCACAAAACTGTTGCTTCAACCAGGTAGCTTTTTTTTATCACAAGGGTATCAGGAAAAAATGCACCATAAAATGTATTGTGAATTTTCTCCTGAGTACGCAGATACCTCATATGTGGTGGAAATCAAATGTTTGGGCACACGGCAGGACTCGGAAGGCAAGGAGCGCCATTTCACAGCAAAATTGGTTGGAATTATTTGCGGACGCCATGTTGCGTTTGGAGACCCCCCTGAAGTGCCTAAACCATGGAGCTGCCCCACAATTGACCCCATTTTGGAAACTAGACCCCTCATGGAATGTATCTAGCTGTTTAGTGAGCACTTTGAACCCCTGGAGGGTTCACAAACGTTTGTAATGTTCAGCCGTGAAAATATTTTATTCTTTTTTTACCACAAAATTGTTTTTTAAAACAGGTAGCTTTTTTTTCACAAGGGTATCAGGAAAAAATGCACCATAAAATGTATTGTGCAATTTCTCCTGAGTACACAGGTACCTCATATGTGGTGGAAATCAATTGTTTGACAGAACATGGAGGGGGGAGGGTGGCTTGCAGCACATGTGGGGGGAGGGTGGCTTGCAGCACATGGAGGGGGAGGAGGTGTAGTGGCGATGGAGAAGGGGCAGCCGATGAAGGAGGCGGCGGCCGATCGGGAACAGTGGGGGCCGATTCGGGGGCAGCAGCGGCTAAAAAAGGTGGGTGCGACAGCGGCGGGGACAGTGGTGAGCGTGGCGGCGGGGACAGTGGCGAACGTGGCGGCGGGGACAGTGGCGGGTGGGGCAAATGGGGACAGCGGTGGATTGGGAGTAGCGGCGGGGCGATCGGAGACAGCGGCGGGGCTGGCGGGTGGCGATCGGAGCCGCGGCAGGGCTGGCGGTGGTGGGCGGGGAGATTGGAGACAGCGGCGGGGCTGGGGCTGGCGGGCGGGGCGATTGGATACAGCAGCGGGGCTGGCGCTGGCGGGCGTGGCGATCGGAGACAGCGGCGGGGCTGGCGGTGGCGATCGAAGACAGCGGCGGGGCTGGGGCTGGCGGGTGGGGTGATCGGAGATAGCGGCGGGGCTGGCGCTGGCGCGCGGGGCGATCGGAGACAGCTGCGGGGCTGGCGGTGGCGGGCGGGGCGATCGGAGACAGCGGCGGGGCTGGCGGTGGCGGGCGGGGCAATCGGAGACAGCGGCGAGGCTGGCGGTGGCGATCGGAGATAGCGGCGGGGCTGGGGCTGGCGGGCGGGGTGATCGGAGACAGCGGCGGGGCTGGCGCTGGCGGGGCGATCGGAGACAGCTGCGGGGCTGGCGGTGGCGGGCGGGGCAATCGGAGACAGCGGCGGGGCTGGCGGTGGCGGGCGGGGCGATAGGAGACAGCGGCGGGGCTGGCAGGGCGATCGGGGACAGGGGCGAGCGGCGGGTGCAGCAACTTACCGATGGGCACCCGCAGAGACTGCTCTCCTCGGCTTTCAGGGACGGACACAGGTCACCGACACCAGATCCACGGTGATTGGAGAGATCGGTCACAAGACCGGTCTCTCCAATCAGAGCTGGGGGCGGGTGAAGCACCGATCACCCAGCTCCAGCCGATGGCTAGTGCTACAGCAGCACTGATCAGGGCTGGATTTCAATGTTCCAGCCATTGAAAATGGCTGGAACATTACAGTGACTGTAATTGGCTGAGCGGCGTTCGTCAGCCAATCACAGCCTCTGTAGGTTCGGGGAGGAGGCACCACCCCTCCTGAGGTCAGGCAGAAGTCCCCTCCTTCCCGAATCTACTGTTTAATTAAACAAATTGGACTCCCCAGGGCTCCGGGACCGCGATTTCGCCATAACGTACTGGGTACGTCATAGGTCGTTTAGCACCATGTCACCATGACGTACCCAGTACGTCAAGGGTCGTTAAGGGGTTAAAAAATAAAACACAAGAAAAACAACAAAAAAACAAAAACGTATTTATCTTAAAAAACAAAACAAAAAAACTTTATATGATTACGTGAATGCAGTACATACTTTAGGTTTCAGATGTAGGGGCAGAGCTTTTGCTGGGTTCAGTCACTGTCACTCAAGTTCAGACATGATTCTTTTATGAACTTGGTCACGCCCCACCACTAATTCTCTTCTGCTGAGCTTCGGCTGATTACGGTCACATGTTCGTTGTTGAACAATAAAATCACAATACTGATCGTTTCTGGATCTTTCTTATCTATACATGGCAGCATGGATATAACCCTTTCTTCTCCTGCTTTATCCATTTGAGTTTACACAGGGTCTGTAGCAGCCATATACGTTTCATAGTAGTTGTGACTTGCACAACTAAAGCCTGTGTTACACGTTGTAATTTCGCATACGATATCGTATGCGATTTGCAACGCCCCCATAGTATGTGCGGAATGTTCAATTTGTTGAACGTGCCGCACAAACGATTAACCCCTGTCACACGTACTTACCCGTCCATACGACCTCGATGTGGGCAGCGAACGTCCACTTCCTGGAGTGGAGGGACGTTTGGCGTCACATCAACGTCACGCGGCAGCCGGCCAATAGAAGCGGAGGGGCGGAGCTGAGCTGGACGTAAACATCCTGCCCACCTCCTTCCTTCCGCATTGTGGGCCGGGAGCCGCAGGACGCAAGTAAGATCTGTTCATCGTTCCCAGGGTGTCACACACTGCGATGTGTGCTACCCCGGGTAGGATGAACAATCTGACGTGCAATTCTAGAGAAAGGTACGATGTGTATGTGATAAACGTTTTACCGTTCAATCGCAATCGCACGTACCTGTCACACACTGCAATGTACCTTACGATGCCGGATGTGCGTCACTTACAACGTGACTCCGCTGACACATTGTAGGATACATTGCAGCGTGTAAAGCGGGCTTAACCCAGGTGAGCAATTCCCTGTACTTTCTATCCTATTCCAACGCAATAAGTCCTTATATCGCACCTTTTTTTCTCCCTAGTATCTACTAACATGATATAAGGACATTGTTACAGGAAGAGGGGCAGAGGGCACGTTACTATATGGGGGATGAATATCCATGTCTTTTAGGACCTAGAACCCAGGTCCAAATTTTGCATCGGGGCCAACGAACTCTAGTTACACCACTGCTGGTGGCCGAATTATAAAGTGACCAATAGCTATTGAAAGTGTATAGCCTTTAAAGTCTGATATTGTTTCTACAATTGCCTTAACAATTGTAAAGTACTGTGGGATATGTTTGCACGATATAAATACAAATATATATATACAGTAATATATATATATATATATATATATATATATATATATATATATATGTATATATATTTTATAAAGCACCATGGAATTTATGGCACTATAATAATAATAATTACTACTACCAAAATAGCCTGGTTTTTAAAGGGTTAAGGCATGCATTTCTTAACATGTCGGATGTGTACAGTTGGGAAATTTTGTGCTTTAGTACTCTTTTTTGACATTTACCATTATCTCATATTTACTGACATGAGGAAGTCTTATATAGTCTTGTTATAGAGTCCAAGATGCTGTACTGTGAACTTTACAGCAATCTATATTATTTAGAGTATAACAGCTATCCGGCCTCATGAAAATACATTTAGAAGAAAGTCCATGTTGTCCTCCTAGAGATGTCCATATGTGGTGCCCCTGAGGCTTCAGTCGCCACAGGGTATTGTGCCGCGCCTAGAGATATGTGGTACTCGGTCCCGGGCAGTGTATATCGTGGGAATGTCACTTTGGTGGCCGTTGCACGGTTCCGTGCCCTGGGCCCTTTTTGTAAAGGGGATATATTTACAGGGGATTAGATTAGTGTTCATACATGACGCCACTTGCGGTGTTGCGGCTATGTGGATGGAGCCGCCGCTGCACAATGTCCACTACTGGGGCTGGTGTTAATGGCAGCCTGGATGTTAGACCCTCCGCAAGTAGGGCCGGGCCCTAGAGGGTAGGTGTAATGACGGGTGTCGGAAGAAGGTAGTCCACAAAAGGAATTCAGTGCAACTGGTTCTTTACTCACTTTCTGGTGGTAACTGGTCACCCGAGGCCGGCTGGTTTCACCTTCAAGTCCCCTTTGTCCCAGTGCCAATGTATTAATCTGGTACCTTCTTCCCCTGCACCTGTCTCTGATTAGTGGGTCCCCATGGCGTAGAGCAACTGGGGGTCCATGTCCGGTGTTTTTTCTTTCACTGCTGTCCGTATGACGGTAGAGTGAACCCTGCGGGGCTGGGTCCTGTCCCCGGCTCTCTCTTTGCTACTGAGTCTCATATTTTTAGGGTCAGCGAGGTCCTTGATGGTCCCCTCGCTGTGCAGGGGTTATCAGGCCTGTCTGGAGCTTTATGCCTGACCTAGGGTCCTGTACCCTGTTGGTGCGTAGTTCCGGGAGTACTCCACCGTACTCTACCATCAACTACCCTCCTGGGTACCAGGTTACTGTCAACTCCTTGTCAGTGCGTTTCCTCACGTCCACCTCCACTCCTCTCACTCCTCTTACTGACTGTCCACTGTCTGCCCCTTCCACCTGGTCAACTAGTGGACTGGACTGGCTCCACCTCTAGGCGGCCATCCATTGGTCTGAACCTAGCTTTGCACCATTGTATGGGGGATTGTTGGGGAAAACTGGGATTACCTGGAGTGTTTGTGTGTGACCAGCACTGGTCTTCAGGGGCCCTAGGGGGTAGGCCCAGCATCAAGGTGAGGATGCAGAACCTTGTAGCTCCCTGATGGCTTCAGGGATGCTACAATTGCATCCCACTTAAGGTGCAATACTCATCCTGGGTAAGGAAGAGGTTAATCACTGGTGTTCATTACATTTCATCACACACAGCCAGACACTGAGTCAGCTAGTTTCACTCACATACAGTTTAGGTGCTTCCCCAGCTTAGAAGCCAGCCACTGGAACTTGTCCGGTTGCTAGGACAACCGCCTGGGGGGGCAGGGCAGCACTGGGGAAGTAAGGGAACACACAGACATTGGAGGAAAGTCTGGGACACGGTGGAACACGGTCACCGAGTGGAGTGCTTAAGAGCTCCCTGAAGGGAGTGCGTCAGTGCTCCTTCAGGGAAAGAGGAAAAGATTCACAGACAGCAGAACAGCAACACCGATGGAACATAGAGAGACGCAGGAGTAACACGGTCACTGAGGGGATACGGAATCAGCTCTCCGAGGACCGGCGCAGAAGGGGTGCAAAGCCCTGGGTTAGAGGGAACTTTATGGCCTTTTAACAAATCTGCCGGGTGAGGAGATTCCAGGTTTCCTTAATTTACCTAAAGCGCCCGGGGCACAGCAGCAAAGAGAGTCAGGAGTTAAGACAACGATCCAGCCCATCACAGACTCGAGCTGCCTGATATATGGGTTAGTTATAGAAGTGCGGCACTCCTGCTTTATTAAGGTGCCAGAATAGGGTCCAACCCCGTATCAATAATATATTAAATTCGGCACTCAGGTTGAAAATAAATTGAATTTTTTTATTTTCCAAGATATCCAAGTTTTTCAAGCAATATTTGTGTTATCAAAAAAAACGTTTCGGTCACACGACCTTCATCAGGTATAATAACACTACAAAAAAGTAGAAAAATAAAATACAAAATAAGCATGTGAACAAATCAGATGGCATGAAATAACATTAACATGCAATGTACATAAACTGAAAGACGTGTCCTCAATTCATACAAAAAGGATCCTTTTGTCAATCAAAAAATACATCATATATAACTGGAACAACAAGGAATACTGGATATCAGAAAAATTGCTTTGTCCCTGGACTATAAAGCATAAATCTATATTCACAGAACAATTAGATCTGTTTCCTATAGAGAAAGGGAACAATAAAAATAACAATAATAAAATGAAGGATAAACAAATAGATAACATCAAGACTGGAACTGACGAAATACATTCCAAAAAAACTTAGATTAGAAATGCAGTATAACCCATTAAACTCACCAAAGCTTGTAAGATAGAATGATTAAATTGTGGTAAATATGAAGTTAAGAAGCTGCCTCTCCGGGTCCGTAATGCATGTGACCTGCCTGTCTGCTGTCTGGGTTTAAATAGCCCGCTTAATAGAACGATGGGCGTATAATCAAGGTGTAGCGTTACGTCACTTCCGATATAATGAAAAGGAAGTGACGAATCTGGATGGCAATATATCCACAGGCTTGGTTGGCAGGCCGGCGCCTGCGCAGAACTCATCCGCGTCCGCTCAGATGGAAATGGAATAATGCTATGTGTACGATAGCGTAACGTCATTTCCGGTAACAAACCGGAAGTGGCGTCCGTGGATGGCAATATGTAAGAGGGTTTGGTTGGCAAACTCCTGCACGTATTTCGGTTTGGATCGCTTGTATATATATACAAAATAGCGATCCATTAGAAGTACAGCACAAGACCCATTTAGACTAAAGGTTTATTTTATTATGCAAAGGGACAGGATAAAGGAAAGGGATGATGGGAATAGGGAGGAAGGGAATTGGGAAAAGGTGTTCTTTAGTGCACACTATAAATTATGATAATAATCAATAGTAAACTTTATATATGGAAAGAGGAAAACAAAGAAAAGTTGGAGAGATAAAAAAGGGAAAAAAAGGGGGGAGAAAAAAGACAAAAATAAGAAAAATAAACTCAGTAAACTTCATATTTACCACAATTTAATCATTCTATCTTACAAGCTTTGGTGAGTTTAATGGGTTATACTGCATTTCTAATCTAAGTTTTTTTGGAATGTATTTCGTCAGTTCCAGTCTTGATGTTATCTATTTGTTTATCCTTCATTTTATTATTGTTATTTTTATTGTTCCCTTTCTCTATAGGAAACAGATCTAATTGTTCTGTGAATATAGATTTATGCTTTATAGTCCAGGGACAAAGCAATTTTTCTGATATCCAGTATTCCTTGTTGTTCCAGTTATATATGATGTATTTTTTGATTGACAAAAGGATCCTTTTTGTATGAATTGAGGACACGTCTTTCAGTTTATGTACATTGCATGTTAATGTTATTTCATGCCATCTGATTTGTTCACATGCTTATTTTGTATTTTATTTTTCTACTTTTTTGTAGTGTTATTATACCTGATGAAGGTCGTGTGACCGAAACGTTTTTTTTTGATAACACAAATATTGCTTGAAAAACTTGGATATCTTGGAAAATAAAAAAATTCAATTTATTTTCAACCTGAGTGCCGAATTTAATATATGCCTGATATATGGGATGGGAACTTAACACAGATCAGGAGTCCCTGTAGAGCTTTATGTCACAGGGATTCACCATACAGCGTAAGGAGGAAAGGTCTCTCAGTTCACAACGCTTGTAGTAGCCTCTGAATTATCCGAAATTGACTGCGGCCCTTCACAGTGGAAACCGGCACTCCGAGTGTGACGACTGTTGCAGTGAGTAAAGAGAACTTGATCCGCAGCCCCTGTGTCGTTCCTGTGATTGCCGGCGCCGACGTCACGCGCTCTGGGTCCATTGGCCACTACTACCACCTCCATCATCCTCCCCGTGGCCTAGATCTACTAGTGGAGAGCTGACACACCCGAGCTGCTTTACCATCTGCCCCGAAGGAGAGCGACATCCCGCAATGGCGGCTTCCCTCATAGCCACATACCACATGAGACAACTACCCCCACCATCTCCCCTTCTTTCACATCTCCCTTCCTCCCTTTCGTGGACACCTCGGGACCACAAAGCCGGGCCAGGCTGCCGTCACATCCCCAAAGACCCCTACATCACTGCCTCGGTGACGAGTAAAAAGTAACCCCGGCCCCGTGGGGGTGCCTCACATACATATGAGATAATTCTGCTGATGTACCGCTCCGTGCTCGGCTGCAGCCGAGCCTCTCGGATCCGGGCTCGCTGATGGGTGGCTCGAGCGTCACCGGACCCGGGGGCCCTGTGGTCACTTCGATCTGAAAGGGGCTGGCGGTTTAGGAAACGTAGGTGTACGGCCGGAGCCGTGGTTAAGTTCGTGATGCCACCCACGGGATGTGGTGAAGGTGGGGACACCACATCTGCAGTTATGGGGGCACCCGGGGGAGATGTTACGCAGCAAGTTGTTAACCCCTCCGTGGGCAGGGATGGTGGCCCCGGGACCCGATGGGGTTGTTTGGCGGTGCAGGGAGATGTGCGGCCGGAGAGTATTGTTATACTCATGATTAGTAACACACACAAGTCTCTGGTAAACCAAGGTGATGGTGGTCGGTGCCCGCAGCCGGCTGCAGTCTGGTCCCCCACCCGGTTGGTGGTCTCTGCCTTTCTCCTGCACCTGTTTGTGTGATGATGGACTACCTGAACTTGCAATACAGGAGTCCGCTCCCCGGCTTGTGATTGTCGGAGGAGCCCTTTGCCCGCAGACGCTGGCCCGTGGGATCTTTCTGCCGTGGCGGTGGCTTTCTATCCCCCTCGTTGGGCTGTTGTCTTCAGTCGGGACTTTGGGTGGGAAAGGACCTATAGTGCTGGCCGCAATCAGTTAATTAGCTAGCCCCCAGTAGATTATGGACCTAGCTTCAGGGTATGAGTACCCCCCTTTGTGCTCCAGTTTCCAGTCAGTTCTCTGGGTCGGTACCGGCGGGCCACTACCCTGTCCCGGTCCACCACAGTTCCACCGAGCCGTCTTCCCGGCTCCTGCAGGCAGAGGCCTCCATATGCCTCCTAGCCAAAGGTGCCGGGGCTCCAACCCTGGCACCTGTCAGTCTGCTGCAGGCCTGTCTCCACTGAACTCTCAAACTGAACTCAACTTCTAAACTGAACTAACTGTGTTTCCTGCCTCAGGCTCTCTGAACTCCTCGGTGGGCGTGCCAACCACTTGGCTCCGCCCCCTGGTGTGTCCATCCAGCACTGAGGGAGGTGACTAGGGTTTTAATGTTTGGCTGGTGTTACCTAGTGAGGGACTGGTGTTGTGCGAGGCTCTATCTGTGACTACCTGGCTGGTCCAGGGTGTCACACTCCCCCTTGGTTATCTACAGACCGTCCGCCGGCTTTTCCGACCACCACCGTTTATTTTTCTGAACTGAAAAAGATAAAAGATAACATATGTACAATTATAATAACAATATTTACAATCAAGCATACTTCTGGTTTCTTCCCTTGCGGGAGGCATGTTACTTAAACGTTGCAAACAATTTTATTAACCGGGAACGGAACGGGACCAGGTCCTTTCATTTGCCCACCCAAGCAAACCTAGCCCTGATGCTGCCTCTAAAAACAGGTCAGCACCCCTATTCCCCAGTCCAGGAATCGGGTTCAGGTCCAGGTGTTGCCCATACGGGCCGGGTAATAAGTTCCTTACCCGGCAGTCTCTCAGAGGCCCCATGTCCAGGGGACCCCTGACCCGGAGGGTTGTCACCGGTTTGCATGGTGACGGGACCTCGGCCTACAACATCCCGCAGGCCCATCCTCCAACCAGCCTCTCCGGAGACTGTAGGACCTGAAAGGGTGGTCCGGGATTATTTACAAGGCCCAAAATGTTTTGTGTGGTCTGCGAGTTCTCAGCCATGTCTTTATTTAAATGGGGGTTAACTGGAACTGGAACATTAAAACTTTAAAACTTGCGGCGGTTTCCAGTTCCCTTAAGGCCGGCCATTCTCAGGGCACATGCCTGCAAAGTGCTCTAGTTGCCGACAGTACCTGCAGAGTGCCATCATCATGTTTCCGAAGACGCCGATGACGAGCGGGGCCTCATCCTCTGAGACGGACTCCGTATCATCCCCTGAGCTGCTACCATCCGCTGCCTCCGACTCGAAGCTGGCGATGAGGGGGTCTTCCGAACCGGGCGCCGTTCCAGTCGCGGTCGGGCAGACTGCCGGAACGACATCCTTCCCGTGGCATGTGGGTCGCCGCCAGCTGTCGCACAGGGAGTCACCACTGCAACCTCAGGGTCCACCGCTCCTGCGACCGAAGCGGGAACTGCAGCTTCCTCGCCGACTGCTTCCCCCGCAGGCGCTGCCACTCCAGCGGTTGGCGCGGGGCTGGCATCGGGTTCAGGAGCAGACATCTTCCACCTGCTCCCCCTTGGTCTTTTCGCGGCACTCCTCTCTCCAGCCGGCAAGTTGCGTTTTTTTTCGACTTCTGTCTTTGCTGTATGGCCGCGTTCCCATGGGGCGGGGCTTCAGCTTTCGCGCCCTTTTCGCGGGGAAGAAGACTCTGGCGGGAATCTTAGCGCCAAAAGATGGCGGCAAGATGGCGGATCTTGACAATTTTACAATAGATCACCCCTGACTTCACTTCAAGGCGCACTTCACTAGGTAAGTGAATGGGTAAGTATCCTGTTTGTGACGCCAGAAGAGTCGATGTGTACCACCCGTGCTCGGCTGCAGCCGAGCCACTCGGATCCGGGCTCACTGGTGGGTGGTTCGAGCGTCTCCTGACCCGGGGGCCCTGTGGTCACTTCGATCTGAAAGGGGCTGGTGGTTTAGGGGACGTAGGTGTACGGCCGGAGCCGTAGTTAAGTTCGTGACACCACCCACGGGATGTGGTGAAGGTGGACACTACCACTGCCATTATGGGGGCACCCGGTGGAGTTGTTACTCAGCAAGTTGTTAACCCCTCCGAGGGCAGGGATGATGATCTACAAGGCGTTGGGGGTGTTTGGCGGTGCAGGGAGATGTGCGGCGGAGGGTACTGTTGTACTCACGATTAGTAACACACACAAGTCTCTGGTAAACCAAGGTGATGGTGTTCGGTGCCCGCAGCCGGCTGCAGTCTGGTCCCCCACCCGGTTGGTGGTCTCTGAATTTCTCCTGCATCTGTTTGTGTGATGATGGACTACGTGAACTTCTTGCAATACAGGAGTCCGCTCCCCGGCTTGTGATTGTCGGAGGAGCCCTTTGCCCGCAGACACTGGCCCGTGGGATCTCTCTGCTGTGGCGGTGGGTTTCTATCCCCCTCGTTGGGCTGTTGTCTTCAGTCGGGACTTTGGGTGGGAAAGGACCTATAGTCCTGGCCGCAATCAGTTAATTAGCTAGCCCCCAGTAGCTTCTGGACCTAGCTTCAGGGTATGAGTACCCCCCTTTGTGCTCCGGTTTCCAGTCGGTTCCCCGGGTCGGTACCGGCGGGCCACTAGCCTGTCCCGGTCCACCACGGTTTCACCGAGCTGTCTTCCCGGCTCCTGCAGGCAGAGGCCTCCGTATGCCTACTAGCCAAAGGTGCCGGGGCTCCAACCCTAGCACCTATCAGTCTGCTGCAGGCCTGTCACACAGGCCTGGTCTCCTCCACTGAACTCTCAAGCGCAACTCCTAAACTGAACTAACTATGTTTCCTGCCTCAGGCCCTCTGAACTCCTCGGTGGGCATGCCAACCACCTGGCTCCGCCCCCTGGTGTGTCCATCCAGCACTGAGGGAGGTGACTAGGGTTTTAATGTTTTTACTGGTGTTACCTAGTGAGGGACTGGTGTTGTGCGGGGCTCTATCTGTGACTACCTGGCAGGTCCAGGGCGTCACACTGACAGCTGCCGCTCCCAATCCCTCCATACACATAAGGCCGGGGCCACACGGGGCACTACTGCGATGCTCGCATGACACTCGACTCACACTGGCAGCACAGCAGGAGCCGAGTGTCATCCTAGTATCCTTGCGACTGAGGTCCGACTGTGCGTGCGGACCTCAGCTGCGGGGGGCGGGCCGGCTGTGCAGTGGGGCGGGTTGGTACTGAGGAGGGGAGGCAGGGATTTCTCTCCCTCTCTCCTCCGTAGCCGGCTATTGTGATTCTCGCTCTGCACGTACGGTACACCAGTGTACCGCGAGTGCAGTGCGATTTTTCTCTCGCCCCATTCACTTGAATGGGTGTGAGAGAAAAGAGACTCGCCTTACTATGGCAGCATGCTGTGATTGTTTTCTCTGTCCGATTAGGGCTGAGAAAATAATCGCTCATGTGTGCTGACACACAGGCTAGAATTGGTCCGAGTGGAATGCGATGTTTTATCGCACTCCACTCACACCGATTTTCTCGCTGTGTGGCTTAGGCCTAAGAACTTCGCTTGGGCAAGCGTTCATTTCTTTTCAAAGTAGAGATGGGAAAAAGCAGCTGCCAGACAGGGCAGACATTATACGGTCATAGAGTGGGGACATTATTACTATATTTGGGACTTTATGAGAGGACTTTAGTAATATATTGAGCCACAATGGAAAACATTAACAATGCCCTCACTGTGGAGTCTTATATTATTAATGTATAATTTATCAGGCCACAATATTCAACGTTCCCACCGTATCAAGGCTGAAAAGGTGGAAGCTATTACTGCATGTGTGGCACTGGGTAGAGAGCCATTACTGTTGTATTTAAGAATAAAGACGGATATTACTGCTGTTTAGAGGAAAAAAGAGGAATTTTAATTTTATACAAGTCCCACAAATGGGGGCATATGTGACGCGCCCACAGGGTCGGAGGTTCTTCTCCTGGGTTGCCACAGTGGCTTTGCCCGGTTCTGTGACCCCGGCGGTGTCATTAAAGGATGGTGATGGGGATGATGGGAGTAGTTGTTCATGACGCCACCTGTGGTGTATGGCTGTAATGAGAGCCGCCGCTGCAGAGTGTCTCTCTCTTCTGGGGTGGATGGTAACGCAGCTCGGGTGTTGCAGCTCTCCACAGGTAGAACTTGGCCCCAGGGAGGATGATAGGAGTGGTAGTCGCCTATGGTGAAGGGGCGCGATGTTGGGAGCACCAGCAGTAATGGGACGACACAGAGGGTACAGTTCAAGTTCTTTACTCACAGGAAGCACACTGCTGTTGGAGCATCGATCTATGCTGTGATGGGCTTCAGCTGATCCCGGATACTTCAGAGGTCGAGGCCGGTATTTCCTTCTGTGCGTATCCTTTTGACGGTTTCCCTCCACCCCCAGCTCCTGGGCTGTGGAATGGGTCACGGGTGCCTTCTGCACTCCCCACAAACCCTGGGATTAATCCCCTACTTTCCTAAGAACCCGGGTCGAGCTTCCAACTCCAGACCATAGGCCTCGAACTGTCTGTGTCTCTGCTAATCTCCTCCAGAGTGCGACCTGGCGCTTGGTGCGCCCGGAACAGACTGACTGTTGTGTGACATGGCTCCTAACTACCCCTGTTGATGCCCCGCCTCCTGGGTTACTGGACTGGTGGGCAAGAGGTCCCATACCTCGTGAAGGCCACCCCAGCACCTACCCTAGCCCAATCCCAGTGGAAGAGCTTCCATGTTATGTGTTGGTTGAGTGAGTTGTTGGTTGTTTACCGATGACAACCTCCTCCATATCCGAGATGAATACTGCACCTCAGGTGAGATGCAGTAACCTGTGGTGCGTGAAGCTGTAGGGGCGCCACATATGCATTAAAGGGAATCTGTCACCATGTTTTTGCCAAGTAATCTGAGAGGACCAAAATATAGCCAAAGTGACACTACTCTATCCTCCTCCTCCTCCTAGACCTGTCTTCTGCCTTTGACACTGTGGACCATTACTTCTTGCTACAGATTCTGTCATCTCTTGGTATCACAGACTTGTGTCCAGAAAAGAGGCAGTCAGGAGACAGTGATGAGAGTGTGCCTATAATTACACTGTGTGTGTCTGTTAGCAGGGGCGTAATGACCGCGGTCGTAGAGGTCGACACTGCGACCAGGCATGGCAGGGTTGTGAAGAGGAGCTGCGCTGTTCCTACAAGGGGGTGGGGGGTGCAGAGGATGAGGTCACCCCAGGCTCAGAGTGGACCAACCCACAGCTACGCTACCGTTAACTATATTTGCATTTGCAACACGTTGATATTGCTAACCTCTGCGTTAGGAGGCATGATCTCCCTGCACTGCCACTGATGACAGCGATGAGCGCACACGCAGGATATCAGAGTCCATGGGTGGTGACTTCATTGCTAAGCGCCGTGACTCTGATGTATTATGTGCGTGATGACAGTGCTGTGATCCATCCACACTGCAGCTATCAGGACCATGGAGTGGGTGAGTATAATTTTTTTGATTCTCTATGCAATTTGGGGGACATATACAGTATAGATTATACAGTGCCTACAAGTAGTATTCAACCCCCTGCAGATTTAGCTGGTTTACACATTCGGAATTAACTTGGCATTGTGACATTTGGACTGTAGATCAGCCTGGAAGTGTGAAATGCACTGCAGCAAAAAAGAATGTTATTTCTTTTTTGTTTTTTTTTTAAATTGTGAAAAGTTTATTCAGAGGGTCATTTATTATTCAACCCCTCAAACCACAAGAATTCTGTTTGGTTCCCCTAAAGTATTAAGAAGTATTTCAGGCACAAAGAACAATGAGCTTCACATGTTTGGATTAATTATCTCTTTTTCCAGCCTTTTCTGACTAATTAAGACCCTCCCCAAACTTGTGAACAGGACTCTTGGTCAACATGGGAAAGACAAAGGAGCATTCCAAGGACATCAGAGACAAGATCATGGAGGGTCACAAGGCTGGCAAGGGGTACAAAACCCTTTCCAAGGAGTTGGGCCTACCTGTCTCCACTGTTGGGAGCATCATCTGGAAGTGGAAGGCTTATGGAACTACTGTTAGCCTTCCATGGCCTGGACAGCCTTTGAAAGTTTCCACCCGTGTCGAGGCCAGGCTTGTCCGAAGAGTCAAGGCTAACCCAAGGCTAACAAGGAAGGAGCTCCGGGAAGATCTCATGGCAGTGGGGACATTGGTTTCAGTCAATACCATAAGTAACGTACTCCACCGCAATGGTCTCCGTTCCAGACGAGCCCGTAAGGTACCTTTACTTTCAAAGCGTCATGTCAAGGCTCGTCTACAGTTTGCTCATGATCACTTGGAGGACTCTGAGACAGACTGGTTCAAGGTTCTCTGGTCTGATGAGACCAAGATCGAGATCTTTGGTGCCAACCACACACGTGACGTTTGGAGACTGGATGGCACTGCATACAACCCCAAGAATACCATCCCTACAGTCAAGCATGGTGGTGGCAGCATCATGCTGTGGGGCTGTTTCTCAGCCAAGGGGCCTGGCCATCTGGTCCGCATCCATGGGAAGATGGATAGCACGGCCTACCTGGAGATTTTGGCCAAGAACCTCCGTTCCTCCATCAAGGATCTTAAGATGGGTCGTCATTTCATCTTCCAACAAGACAACGGCCCAAGCACACAGCCAAGAAAACCAAGGCCTGGTTCAAGAGGGAAAAAATCAAGGTGTTGCAGTGGCCTAGTCAGTCTCCTGACCTTAACCAATTGAAAACTTGTGGAAGGAGCTCAAGATTAAAGTCCACATGGAGGAGTGGGCCAAGATAACTCCAGAGACCTGTGCTGGCCTGATCAGGTCTTATAAAAGACGATTATTAGCTGTAATTGCAAACAAGGGTTATTCCACAAAATATTAAACCTAGGGGTTGAATAATAATACACTTTTATGTTGAAAATTTATTAAAATTTAACTGAGCAACATAACTTGTTGGTTTGTAAGATTTATGCATCTGTTAATAAATCCTGCTCTTGTTTGAAGATTGCAGGCTCTAACTTATTTGCATCTTATCAAACCTGCTAAATCTGCAGATGGTTGAATACTACTTGTAGGCACTGTATATATATATATATATATATATATATATATATATACCAGGATGGACCCAGGGTCGAGGATATATATATATATATATATATATATATACATATATATATATATATATACACACCAGGATAGGGCCCAGGCTGGGGGACATATATATACCATGATAGGCCCAGGCTGGGGGACATATTATACAACTCTGGCAAAAATTAAGAGACCACTGCTAAATTGTCAGTTTTTCTGATTTTTTTCTTTATAGGTATATTTTTGAGTAAAATGTAAATTGTTCTTTTATTCTATAGACATGTCATGTCAGACGACATGTCTCCGAATATCCAAGCAATACAATTTGTATTTATTTTCTGAAAATGAGAAATGGTCAAAATAACAAAACCCTTTTTTTTCAGACCTCAAATAATGTAAAGAAAACAAGTTCATAATCATTTAGAAACAACAATACTAATGTTGTTTTAATGCACAAAGAGTTCAGAAATCAATTTTTGTGGAATAACCATGATTTTTAATAAAAGCTTTCATGCGTCTTGGCATGCTTTCCACCAGTCTATCACACTGCTTTTGGGTGACCTTATGCAACTCCTGGCGCAAAAATGTAAGCAGTTCTTCTTTGTTTGATGGCTTGTGACTATCTATCTTCCTCTTGATTACATTCCAGAGGTTTTCAATGGCGTTCAGGTTTGGAGATTGGGCTGGCCATGACAGGATATAGATGTGGTGGTCCTTCATCTACACATTGATTGACCTAGCTGTGTGGCATTGTGCATTGTCCTGCTGGAAAAAACAGTGCTCAGAGTTGGGGAACATTGCCTGAGCAGAAGGAAGCAACTGTTTTTCCAGGATAACCTTGTATGCGGCTTGAATCATACGTCCTTTGCAAAGTTTAATCTGCCCAATTCCAGCCTTGCTGAAGCATCCCCAGGTCATCATCGATCCGATCTTCTAGCAAATTTCAGAGTGGGTGCAAGACACTGTGGCTTGTATGCCTCTACAGGTCATCGTCTAACTATTTGACGACCAGGTGTTGGGCAAAGCTGAAAATTAGACATATCAGAAAAGATTACCTTAAGGCCCCGTTACACGCAACGACGTATCTAACGATATATCGCCAGGGTCACGGATTCCGTGACGCACATCCGGCATCGTTAGCGACGTCGTTGCGTGTGACAGCAAGGAACAACCGTTAACAATGGAAAATACTCACCTTATCGTCCATCGTTGACACGTCGTTTATTTTCAAAAAATCGTTGATTGTTGATCTCGCAGGTTGTTCGTCGTTCCCGAGGCAGCACACATCGCTATGTGTGACATCTCGAGAACGACGAACCTCAGCTTACCTGCGGCCGCCAGCAATGAGGAAGGAAGGAGGTAGGCGGGATGTTACGTCCCGCTCATCTCCGCCCCTCCGCTTCTATTGGGCGACCGCTTAGTGACTCCGCTGTGACGCCGCACGAACCGCGCCCTTAGAAAGGAGGCGGTTCGCCGGACACAGCGACGTCGCTAGGCAGGTAAGTATGTGTGACGGCTCCAAACGATTTTGTGAGCCACGGGCAGCGATTTGCCCATGACGCACAAACGATGGGGGCGGGTGCTTTCACCAGCGATATCGCTAGCGATATAGCTGTGTGTAACACCCCCTTTACTCTAGAAATTGGACAGATTAAACTTTGCAAAGGATGTATGAATCAAGCAGCATACAAGGTTATTTTGAAAATACAGTCCAGGATATCCAGACTGGGGGACATACAGTACAGACCAAAAGTTTGGACACACCTTCTCATCTCTAGATCAACTATTAAGAGGAGACTTTGTGCAGCAGATCTTCAGTAAAATAGCTGCTAGGAAACCACTGCTAAGGACAGGCAACAAGCAATAGAGACTTGTTTGGGCTAAAGAACACAAGGAATGGACATTAGACCAGTGGAAATCTGTGCTTTGGTCTGATGAGCCCAAATTTGAGATCTTTGGATCCAACCACTGTGTCTTTGTAGAAAAGGTGAACGGATGGACTCTACATAGCTGGTTCCCACCGTGAAGCATGGAGGAGGAGGTGTGATGGTGTGGGGGTGCTTTGCTGGTGACACTGTTGGGGATTTATTAAAAATTGAAGGCATACTGAACCAGCATGGCTACCACAGCATCTTGCAGCGGCATGCTATTCCATCTGGTTTGCGTTTAGTTGGACAATCATTTATTTTTCAACAGGACAATGACCCCCAAACACACCTCCAGGCTGTGTAAGGGCTATTTGACTAAGAAGGAGAGTGATGGGGTAATACGCCAGATGACCTGGCCTCCACAGTCACCAGACGTGAACCCAATCGAGATGGTTTGGGGTGAGCTGTACCGCAGAGTGAAGGCAAAAGGGCCAAGAAGTGCTAAGCATCTCTGGTAACTCCTTCAAGACTGTTGGAAGACCATTTACGGTGACTACCTCTTGAAACTCATCAAGAGAATGCCAAGAGTGTGCAAAGCAGTAATCAAAGCAAAAGGTGGCTACTTTGAAGAACCTAGAATATAAGACATATTTTCAGTTGCTTCAAACTTTAAGTATTTAATTCCACATGTTTTAATTCATAGTTTTGATGTCTTCAATGTGAATCTACAATTTTTAGAGTCATCAAAATAAAGAAAACACTTTGAATGAGGTGTGTCCAAACTTTTGGTCTGTACTGTATATATACCAGCTTGGGACCCAGGCTGGGGGAAGTGTATATACCAGGATAGGGCCCAGGCTGGGGTACATATATATTTATCAGGATAGGGACCAGGCTGGGGGACATATATTTACCAGGATGGGGCACATTACTACATATTAAAGGGAGAGCAACATGTATGTCTTTATAAGATTTAGAAAGCTACAAGGGCCTGCACATCTAACATCAACATTCAGGGGGTGGGAATGGGGGGCAGATCCAAATCTTGCACCAAGGTCCACCAGACTATAATTATGCCACTGATGTGGGGGGACTTATACAGTGTGAGAGGCCATTATACAGTGTGGGAGCTAATGGGGAGCCTTTATACAGTATAGGAGCTAATGTGGGGGGCTGTCATATACTGTGGGGACTACTTTGGGCGTTCTCATACAGTGTGGCACAAATGAGGTATTTTACCATGTAAGGCAGGGGTCGGGAACCTATGGCTCGCGAGCCAGATATGGCTCTTTTGATGGCCGTATCTGGCTCGCAGACAGGGCTCCTACCTGTCTATGGGAAGGATCAGGGCCGGCGCCAGCACCCGGCTACTCAGGGTGCCCCGGTGGCCGCGCTGTCACCGCCCCCCGCCGAGGATCGAGCTGTCAATTGCATCGGCATCGCAGGTGCCGATACAATTGAGAGCAATGATGAGGGAGTGAGCGGCGCTCTCTCTCTCTTATCATTCTCCCCGCTGTGACTGTCGGCGTTCTTCTGACAGCTCTGCAGCGAGCGCGGTGACGTCATCACTGCGCGCCTGCTGAGAGGTCAGCAAGCGACAGCAATGGACGATGCGCCGAGGAGACCGGATCAGCGGGGGAACGAGTGAGCCGCCCCTCTACTGACACTGGGCTCCCCTGACTCACAGGCCGGCCACTACACAGCGGCACTAGTACACATAGGGGCCCGGCAGCCGCTCTGCGTCTATGTGTAGTGCTGCTGTGTAGTGGCCGACCTGTGAGTCAGGGGAGCCCAGTGTCAGTAGAGGGGCCCCTGACCTGGAGAGGCCACCAGCCATGTCTGAGCTGCAGGAGTGCTCCTGACCTGCACAGCAGACGGAATCTCCATCCTGCAGGACCTGCGATGATGTCACGCCCATGTGACTGTGTGGGAGGAGACACAGGATGACGGCAGAAAGCAAGATACTGAATCCTGAAGGAGATTTGGACACTAGTGATGGGAAATCTAGTTCATTTTGGTGATTAGTTCACCATGAACTAGTTCACTGAAAAGATTAGTTCAAAAGATTAGCTCATTTAGTTCATTTAGTTCAGTATTTCTCTCCTGAGGAGCTGACAGGAAATGCATCATGTGACCTGTGAACTAAATGAACTATATGAGCTGCTGAACTGAATGTTCTACTGAGAATGACTCAGGACAGTCTAGTTCAATCTGATGCATCTCACTGAGCCCAGCAGCGCCCCCTGTGTAGAGTGTAGAGTACTGACCCATAATGAATGTGTATGAGGGAGCTGAGAAGCAGTTCAGCAGCCACCATTTTGAGAACAGAACAGGAGCCAGTGGTAAAGATTTTAGCAAGACTGATCTAGGCTACAGGAGGGTGATCCTCTACAGGAGGCTGTTCCTATCACACAGACGGGTGAGGGGCATGAACCACACACACACAAACTCTCTCTTCCATACACACATATGAGCTGTGTCTGTCTACTGTGCAATTTCAGTTTTTATTAATATTATTATTACTATTATATTTGTATTTGATGTGTGGTCTAGTGTTTTACTACCTTCTTTTCCAGCATCAGGGGCTATAAAGAGCCAGTGTGAGAGCAGGAGCCTCCTGGAGCTGTAGAGGATCACTCTCTGTCTCCTCCCACTCTAGTTCATAATGAACTAATCTCTGTCAGGATGGTGAACTAGATGAACTAGTTCACTCTGAAGGTTAGTTCATTTTGAACTACTCACTCACGAACTACCCATCACTATTGGACACATGACTGGTAATAAGAAAAGAGGGGACATGAGGATGAGGGGGGCTGCAGGGTGAGGGGCATATGAGGGGTGCAGACTGTGACAGAAGCATGTGAAGGGGTGCAGAGTGTTTGAGAGGGGTAAGTTGGGGTACAGGCAGGGTGAGATATGTGAGCAGGGTGTGTGAGATATGGGGGTGTATTGTGTGTGATATGGGGGGTGCAGGCTGTATGGGAAGCAGGGTATGTGACATATGGGGGTGTAGTGTGTGAGATCTGGGGGGTGCAGGCTATATGGGAAGCAGTGTGTGTGTGTGTGTGGGATATGGGGGGTGCAGGCCGTATGGGGAGCAGTGTGTGTGTGTGTGTGTGTGTGTGTGTGTGATATGGGGGGTGCAGGCTGTATGGGAAGCAGGGTGTGAGATATGGGGGTGTAGGCTGTATGGGAAGCAGTGTGTGTGTGTGTGTGTGTGATATAGGGGGTGCAGGCTGTATGGGAAGCAGGGTGTGAGAGATCTGGGGGGTGCAGGCTGTATGGGAAGCAGTGTGTGTGTGTGTGTGGGATATGGGGGGTGCAGGCTGTATGGGAAGCAGTGTGTGTGTGTGTGTGTGTGATATGGGGGGTGCAGGCCGTATGGGGAGCAGTGTGTGTGTGTGTGTGTGATATGGGGCGTGCAGGCTGTATGGGAAGCAGGGTGTGAGAGATATGGGGGTGTAGGCTGTATGGGAAGCAGGGTGTGTGAGATATGGGGGTGTAGTGTGTGTGATATGGGGGTGCAGGCTGTATGGGGAGCAGGGTATGCGACATATGGGGGTGTAGTGTGTGGGATATGGGGGGTGCAGGCTGTATGGGGAGCAGTGTGTGTGTGTGGGATATGGGGCGTGCAGGCTGTATGGGGAGCAGTGTGTGTGTGTGATATGGGGGGTGCAGGCTGTATGGGAAGCAGGGTGTCTGGGCCACTGACAGATACAATTGCTCCAGCGGTCACTTAGTACACAAAGGAGTGTTCCTCTCTGCTGCACTAAGCCACCGCTGGACCTAAACAATAATTCGCTGTAAAATAATAAAATAGATAATTGACATAACTGACAATGCGTTGTGTGACATGTCCAATATTCCAGCTTCTTTCTTCTGCGAATGCCTCAAAGCTGGCATTCTCTCAACATCAGGTGGGAAGAATGCCAGCTTCCAGTCATGCGCAGGAAAAAGAAGAAGCCAGACTGCTGGACTGATGTCATGCATCGCAAGTTCACAATGTAAGTTATTTATTTGATTTTTTTTACTGCTAATTACCATTGTTTCAGTCCAGTTGTGGCTTTATACAGCAGGGAGGAGCATTCCTTGCTGTACTAAGTGAACATTGGAGCGATTGATCTGTCAATGGCCCTTTAAACATATTGTACGGCTCTCGCGGAATTATATTTCAAAATATGTGGCGTTTACGGCTCTCTTAGCCAAAAAGGTTCCTGACCCCTGATGTAAGGGAAACAGTGGTGGCATTAGTATGTGGGGCAGTAAGAGGAGCACAGTCTTTGTACCTCACAGCAGGTGCAGTAATAGGGACACATACGGCAGCAGTGGCTTGGTATTATTGGGGTATCAGGAGGATGAGGAGTTTGTGCAGGTTGGGAATAGATGGGACTGTGTTGGAAATGTGAGGAGAGAGATGTGTCTTTTTTGTAATCTCTGCAGATGAGTCGTGGCTGGATGAAGTTATTATGTCAGTCTGGGCCAGATGCAAAAGACGAGAAAAATGAATGACTCCATCCGACAGAATGTCAACTGTAAGTCACTATCTATAACTGTACTGTAATCTCTTGTATGTGCTGAGGACTGAATACCTGGATACCAGGGTGGGGGACATATATACCAGGATGGGAGACATACCGTATGTACCATGATTGGGGACATTATTGCATAATGAAGGTGGGACAGTTTAAAAGTGTGTTTGCATGATTTAGAATTCTACAGGTGCCCATACATCTGACCAACGTCCGAAGGGGGGCCCAGGTCCAAATTTTGCACCGGGACCCATCCCACTCTAGTCATGCCACTGCCTGTTAGGTTCTCCCAGTGCTAGTCTGTCCGTGTAACATAATTCATGCAGTGCTCGCTCTGAGCAAGTGATAGCAGTCAAGCAAGTCAAGGGGAGATGCGCAACATGTTGAATGTGGGGGGTGGGGGTGGAAGGAGCCCTTATTTGGATATGCAAAACAACTGTTTACTTGTCCAATTAAGGCCCTGTGCGCACTTGCCGGTTTTTGCCGCGGATTTCCTGCGGTTTTGCTGCATGTTTCGCTGCATGTTATGTTCATAACATCTCTGCAGTGATTCACCAGCAAAACCTATGGGAAAAAAAATGCTGTGCGCACTATGCGGAATTTGACAGCTGCATGTTTTGCTGCGGGATTCCCGCAGCAAAAACAATTGCATGTCACTTCTTTTCCGCACGTCGCTGCGGGATTTCACTCCATTGACTGCAATGTAATCGTGAAATCCCGCAGGGAATAACGCAGGCAGCAAATTCTGTGCGGTTCATTGCGTTTTCCTGCGTTATTCCCTCCAGTATTTCGCGGTTTACCTGCGGTAATGTTCATCGCTGCCTGCGATTTGCAGGGAAGTGATGTCATTATGACAGGAAGAGGAAACGGAGCAGAGTAAACACACACATCACAGACACAGACATAGAACACACACAGATCGCACTTACACACAGACATATAGAATACACATAGAAAGCAAACGGACATATAGAAAAAAAAACATGTGGGCTCTGCCGTATTTTTACCGTCCAGCCGAGGTAAGCACACAGCGGTGGCCCGGTATTCTCAGGCTGGGGAGGGCGAGGGACAGGGTTAATGCCCCCCCTTCCCGCAGCCAAGAATATCAGCCCGCCACTGCCCCGGGACTGTCGCATCCATTATGCGGCAGTACCGGAGTGTCTTTCTGTTGCTGTGATGCGGTGGCAAATCAGGGTAATATAAGGAGTTAATGGCCTCGGATCGCCGCCACTAAGTCCAGACTTGATCATGGCAGCGTCTATGTGACAGCTGACATGATTAACCCGTAATTAAAGTGAAAAAATACACACCGAAAAATCCTTTATTTTAAATAAAACACAAAAAAGCCTCTGGTTCACCATTTTATTAACCCTCCCAAAACACATAGCTCCGGCGTAATCCACGTCCTGTGATGCTGGCATCCAGCCGCGACTGACACAGCACTAAATGCAGCCTTGCAATGAGACAGCAGAGGTAACCACAGGGCATTTCCCACGGCCGGTAATGTGAACACACATTACCGCTCGGGAGAAATGCCGCGTGTGCTCACAGGGACTCTATCTATCTATCTATCCTTCTATCTATCCTTCTATCTAATCTTCTATCTTTCTATTCTTCTATCTGTCTATTTATCTGTCTGCTATCTATCTCAGAAGGAAATTACTTTTTTTTTTTTCTTTTCAATGTGCTTTATTGCATTGAATGCATTAAAGCACATGTACCAACCCGCATGCGGCAAAACCGCGGCAATACCGCGAAGAATACCGCGGTAAACCCGCAGCAAACCACATGCAGTTTTCGGGTGCGGTTTGCCGTGGTTATTTACCGCGGGTGCGGTAATCTTTCAGACCCTGCAGAATTTTCTTAAGAAAATTCCGTTTTCCAGTGCGCACAGGGCCTAAAAGTAGTTTAAATCAAGTTTTGGGGGTGACAGACTCCAGTTAACCACCTCAACAGAGCCCTCTAAGTGACTGCTATAAACATGTGGCAGCCGTAAACGGTTTCCGTTCTAGGAAATAATGGTGGAAATTCCCATTTCTTGTGTAAATTCTTACTAGAAACTAGACAATCAGACAGGCAGATATGTCATAGCTGAATTGGCATTATGCTAAAAGAAGAGAAGTGAAAAAGCTTGTAAACAACTTGGGCAGATGTGTCCGTCATCAAATTCTAGTAAGAGCTAGTGACAGTCAGCAATGTTCCCTCAGATGTGGTTTGACACTGATGCTTACAAAATTATTATTAGAATGGCACATGATGTTTGGGGGGCTCTTTCTTAATGAAGCGCTTTAAGTTATGGCACTGGTTTGGCACCAGTTGTATATTATACCTGAATCTACCGATATTTCAGGGTTGCCAACCTACTTTTTCAATTTTTTCCTGGACAACATGACCAAAAAGCAATACACTGCTTCTAAGCCCTTGAAAATCAAAATTAAGATTTGCTTTACAAGCGCTTGGAGAAATCAAAACAGCACACATCATGTATGGTGTACTGAAAGTTTCTGTTTTATTACATCATGTGACCAGTTTATATAGTACCTCACACAAAGAAATTACCATGCACCAATAAGAGCCGCAGGGGCGTGTGCAGAAATGTGAAACTTCCCACTCCATCAGTGTAAGCTGAACCCTATGACATCATTCAGTTATAAGATAAGATGGTTTCTATAGAATACAAAATGGCTTGTATTCTCTCACAGTATGGACATTTGCCTTGCCCCTTAATAAAACAATGCCTCTTGATAAAACACCTCCCCCTGATAAAACCATGTCCCCTGAGATGTCCAAAATAATACAGAGTAAGAGCATGTACTGAGCATTATACCCAGTATAAAAGGTAGGGGAAGTGGTACTGTGTAGTCTATATATACAGGGCAAGAAAACTGGTACTGTGCAGTGAATATATACAGGGCAGGACAAGTGGTACCAGGAGGTACATAGACATCATAGTATTTCTAATTGGGTCCCCCAACCCCGCACGCCACAAAAACACCCTAAAATATTTTACTGGGTCACAGAAAATACCTACTTCATAACTTTACAGCCCTTACTAAGTAATTTTCCTCCTATTGAAACCCCTAGATTCCTCTTTTATTGCAGCTATAAAGTATGATGGCAACAAAGTGACACACAAATGCATCATAGTAAATTCCTTCACATGCACAGTATGATGACCCTTCTGTACCCCCCTTCAACTACCCTGGCAATGAATGGTGACCCCGGCCGACACAGTAAGATCCCCACTGTGATCCCCACACAGCCCTCCATGCAGTATAATGGGTCTACATATAGTATAATGGCCCCCTATTATCCCTCCAAATAGTATAATGGCCCTAACACAGCCCTCCGCACAGTATGATAGACCCCACACAAACCTTCACATTGTATATATGCTTGCATACAGTATAAGGGCCCTCCAATAACTATAGATAAAGTATAAAGGTTCCCTCATAGACCTCCAAATAATATAACGGCCCCACAAAGCCTACAATATAGTATAATGGCCCACACATAGTCCTCCATATAGTAATGAGCTCCATATAGTACTCTATGTAGGATAATGCTCCCCCACAGTCCTCTATAAAGTATAATGGGCCCCACATAGTCCTTCATATTGTCTAATGCATTTCATAGTCCTCCATGTATTATAATGCGCTTCATAGTCCTCCATGTATTATAGTGCATCATCATAGTCCTCCATATATTATAATGCAACATTCATAGTCCTTGTACTCCTCATAGTTATCCATATATTATAATGTATTCTCCATAGTTCTCCATATATTAACATACATAATCCATAGTCCTTCATATCATATAATACACCCATTAGTCCTCCATATTTTATAATAGACTCCCCATATTCCTCCATATATTACACTCCCCATAGTCCTCCATATAGTATAATGCACCTCATAGTCCTTCATATAGTTTAATGCACTTCTCATAGTCCTCCATGTATTATAATGCACGCCCATATTCTTCCATATAGTATAATGCACCCAATATTCCTCCATATAATATAATGCACCTCATATTGCTCCACATAGTATAATGCAGCCTTATATTACTCCATATAGTAGTATGCAGCCCCCATATTTCTCCATATAGTGTTATGCATCCCCCTTGTTACTCCATATATTGTTATGCAGCCGCCATATCCCACCATATAGTATTATACAGCCCCCATATAGTATTATGTAGCCCCTATATAGTAATATTCACCCTCATGCAGTAGCATACAGCCCCCATATCATTTAATGCACCCCCATAGTTCTTTGGCCACCGTTATTAACACTAGAACGCATACCTGGGGCCTCGCAGGCCTGCTAGGTTACTTGTTTTCTATTGTAGATTTATATGGTTGCGCGTTCTAGGGTTAAATACATACTCCCTTCTCCTCGTTGCCCATCTGCTCTGGTCTCCTCATCGTGTGTCCACTGTTCTTAAACTCAGCACATCTCAGTACAGCAGCATGCACTAGTGATGTCATTGCGCTCCGCTGTTTACGACAAGTTAAACTGCTGCAGACACAGCAGGAGAATGATAATAGAGGGAGCGCTCTGCTCCCTCTATCATTATTGCTTTCAATTGTATCGGCATCTGCATCATTGCATACAATTGAAAGTGCCTAGCCAATCTCCAGACCTGAATTCCATAGAAAACCCATGGAGGGAGCTGAAGCTCCAATTTGCCAAGCGACAGCCTCAAAATTTTAATGATTTTGAGATGATCTGTAAAGAGGAGTGGACCAAAACTCCTCCTAACGTACGCAAACCTCATCATCAACTACAAAAAAAGTCCCACTGCTGTGCTTGTCAACAAGTATTTTGCCACCAAGTATTAAGTCTTGTTTGCCAGAGGGATCAAATACTTATTTATCTCTGCAAAATGCAAATAAATTTATAGAATTTTTAAACGTGATTTTCTGGATTTTATTTTTGATATTCTATCTCTCACTGTTAAAATTAATCTACTCTTATAATTATAGACTGTTCATGTCTTTGTCAGTGGGCAAATGTACAAAATCAGCAAGGGATCAAATAATTATTTCCTTCACTGTATCAGAATAATACAGATATTGAGAATTTCATCCAGCATACAGGACAGAAGTGGTACTGTGGTGTGTATATAAACAAGGTAGGAAAAGTGGTACTGTGCAGAGTATACACTACTGACAAAAAGTATATGTATATAAATATATATATAAATTCCACCCAAAAGCCAAATAGGGATATTTGGCTTTTCAGGTGGAAATTATGTAATACGTAAAAAGTTAATGCTGCAGTGATATTTTATCATAAAAGTCGGGCATTTAAGTTGCAGCATGCAAGTGTGATTTCCTCATCTCAAACAAAAGCTAACACTTGGTGAGTATACCCTCCAAAAAATGGCAATGTTTCAATAACTTGTCATGTGGTCTTGAGCATCAATTACAGCATGACAACATCTCATACTGTTCACAAGTCAACTTATTGTCTTCTCAGGTATGGCATCTCACTCTTCTTGAAAGATTGCCCTAAGGTAATTGGTCATTGACGTTCTGGGGTACAAAGTTATGAGTCTCCACACGGTGATTCTGATCCCATAATTTTCTATGGGATTTAGGTCTCGAGAAAGTGCAGGCTACTCTATTTGAGGTACCTAAGTCTTCAGCAGCCGATCCCTAATGATGTGATCTTGATAAGGTGGAGCATAGTCATCCATGAAGATGAAATTAGGCCTGTGTTGTTCATGCAGGGGCACAACGACTGGATTAATTATGTTATTCTGTTATTATGTTATTCCAGTAGTTGGGGCTTGTCACCATTCACAAAGTGTAGGGCAGTTCTGTGTTGAATAGACACACTGGCCCTCACTGTTACACCACCATCATCAAAGGCTCATCTGGGGAGAACAGTGGCTGATGCGTAGCACTCTCCTTAACGTCTCCAACATCCTTGGTGGCCATCATTTCTGCTCAGCATGAGTCGACTTTCATCAGTAAACAGCACTGAGGCCCACTGATCTCTTGTCCAGCAAAAGGATCACACCTGTGCCTGGGGTTGTGTCATATACCCTTGCATGTCATCAAGCAACCAGACACGTTGATGTAAATGTAACACAGACGGCCAGTGTAGGGGCAGCAAGTTGGGTTACTGGACCCACTGGACCACAGAGTGAACTGGGCTTAGACTTTAGTGGAAGAGGCTTAACTAAGCGACTACCACGAGGCAGACGCCAGGAACCAGGAGATGGATTCAGGCATAGGTCAAAGGTGCAGGCAAGTACAGTCTGCCTAAGGCAGACAGGCAAGCGGGTACTGACAAATATCGTGGGCATGGCAGGGAAAGATAGGTATGGGAAGGCAGGTACAGGGTGATGGACACTGGGATAACAGGACAGAAGCTCAGGACCTGACAAGTTACTAGCAAGCAGACTGAAGACTGACTGACTAACTAAAAGCGCTGCACAGGCACCTCCCCTAATGGGAGGGTGCCTTAAATACATATTGCCTCTTAGCAATAGGCTAAGAGGCATTTCTGGGGGAAATGGCAAGTCGGCCTTGGAAGAGGAGGGCCAATGTGCGCGTTGCGCCCTAAGCGCGTTCCCGGGGAGTTTGTGCAACGTGCATATGCACCAGGGAAGAGTGTGGCAGACAAACACATGGGCAACCGCGGTGCGGCAGTGAAGTTTGTGGTATAGTACCCCACCTTTATGCGCCCTCTTCTCCAGGCCTGCAGGAGGCTTCTTCTCCAGCAACTTATCTTCAGAGATGGTGGGTGAAGACATGGCCTGTAGATGAGGAGGACTGGATGGCTGCTGGAGGGACTCATTTCTGGGCCCGGAAAGGAAGACTGCACCGAATTCCAGGGTAGTCCTCACTGGAGCTTCAAGAACAAAACGTCTTTCCGGCCTCACAGGACACGCACAAATTCTTACATCTTTTTCATTGTGGGCTGTATCTCATGGCTAGACCTACTGCCTGCAAACATGAAATTATTAAGTTTGAGACTCGGAGAGACCAGAGAAGAGAAGAGTTTATTTAAATTATGTGTGTCGAGAGATGCTGACCCTGCCTCCAAGAAGGAGGAGCTACAGAGCCAGTGAAAGAGAGTGAGAGGAAGTTTGGCAAAACTCTATCGTGCGGGATCAGGGACTGTTCGGAGCTATGCAGAATCCTCTTAAACTTCCCATAATTACAATATAAAGGGTGCTTTACACGCTGTGACATCGCTAACGATATATCGTTGGGGTCACGTCGTTAGTGACGCACATCCGGCGTCGTTAGTGACATCGCAGCGTGTGACACTTAGGAGCGACGATAAACGATCGCAAAAACGTCAAAAAAGTTGATCGTTGACACGTCGCTCCTTTTCATAACATTGTTGGTGGTGCTGTAACGGGGGCAGGGGGCGCCTCAGGGGGTGTAGTCGTGGCCCCTTTGGGCGACAGGCTGACCCCCGGCCCGGCCGTCACTATTAAAACAGGGGTGTTGTTTGTGGGGCAGAGTGTGGGTGGCAGGGACGCGTTCGTGCCGGTACCTGAGTTCTCCGTTACGCCGTTTTCCCTCGGCTCGCCAGCCCCTTCATCAGTTACAGAAAAGAGCCACTGACAGGCAGCTGGTAAACTAAGAAACATTTTATTGAACGAGGCTTCCATTTTCTGTTACACTTCTCAGCAGCAAGTTACTTCAGTACTTCACTTTAACGTTACAGATTACGTTCCTTCCTGACGGTTTCCCCTTTTTGCTGACGGTCACTCTCCTTCACCTGCAGGGGACACTTGTTAACCCCCTAGTAGCTGTACTCTGAACCCTGAATTACTGCAGGGCAGATCTAGCACACACTACCAGTTCCGGATGAGTTCCCACTCCTCTTTACACCTTTCAGCATCAAGTCACATCGGTTTGCAGGTTACACTTCTTGCTGACGGTTTCCTCTTTCCCCGGTAACTTTCGCTCGCCTGCAGGGGACATGCGTTAACCCCCTAGTAGCTGCACACTGAACCCGGATCTATAGGGCAGATCTAGCACAGACTACCGGCTCCGGATAAGTTCTCACCTCTCCACTTCTTTGTCAGGGCACTAACCTTCGCCTGCAGGGGCCACTTGTTATCCCCCTGATAGCTGCACTCCACTCTAGTACACACCACCGGCTCTGGATTAGCTCCAACTTCTCTGCTCCACTGCCACAGCACCCACTCCTGCACTCTGCCCCGGCACTTCTCCTCAGCTCTCCCTCATGTTACATCTCCAGCACACTGCTCTGCTCTGCCTTCAGAGACCTCCCTTCCTTCCCCACCTAGGCTGCCCTGCCCCCTTCCTTCCCTGCCACTGTTACCAGGGGAACCACTGCTCTACACTGGCACCTAGTGGGGAAACAGTTTATGACAGGTAACATTTTACCATTAACATTTACAATTTGCCACCATACTACTGTGGCGTCTTCAGGGGGGGAAAAACCGCTCCTTCACTACCAGGGGTCCGACTACCCCTTACAGTGCATGCCGCTGGTTGTTTGTCATTCCTGCGGCACCACACATCGCTATGTGTGACACCACAAGAACGAGGAACATCTCCTTACCTGCGTCCACCGGCAATGAGGAAGGAAGGAGGTGGGCGGGATATTCCGCCCGCTCATCTCCGCCTCTCCGCTTCTATTGGACAGCTGCCGTGTGACGTCGCTGTGACGCCGCACGAACCGCCCCCTTAGAAAGGAGGTTGTTCGCCGGCCAGAGCGATGTCGCAGGGAGGGTAAGTCCGTGTGACGGGTGTAAGCGATGTTGTGCGCCACGGGCAGCGATTTGCCCGTGACGCACAACCGACGGGGCGATATCGATAGCGATATCGAAGTGTGTAAAGTGCCCTTAAGGGTATGGCATTTTTAAGACGCCAGCAAAACCTATGAATTTTCCAAGACGAAAATGCTTTCGGAATATGCCAGTGTTTTTTTCTCTATACTTTCAAGTTTCAAGTACTACAGTCAAGACTTTGTTTTAAAACCAAACTCTAATTGTTAGACTATTCACTCCCAAGAGGAGGGTGCACGGTCCAGGGTACAGTCCAAAATCAAATTGATATTAAAGAGGGGTAAAAAGCCAAACTTGCTCTCAAACGTGAGCCCTGAAGTCAGTCAGCAACTGCTATTGAGTTGCTGGATTCTTCCTTTTTCCATTTGTCCAAGGGAAGTGAGAGCACAGCAGCAAAATCTGTCTCTGATTGGCAGCAGGGCTCACATAGCATAACAATGGCATGCAAACCCCAGGAGATCCAGGGCCGCCAGAAATGCACGAACAGCAGGAGGAGAGTATATGTGGGGGTTTTTTTTACAATGGGGTGTACTTATTTTAGAAATGAGTTGTGCAGGTAACGGATGACCCCCTTAAATAACAAAATAAATGGGCTTTTTTTTTATTAAGTAATTTACAAAGTGCTTGTTTTCTTCATTTGTAACCATTTATGATGATGGAAATAACCTTTTAAATATAGAATGATATATTTTGTAATATATTTCCAGGATGTGGGTGAAACCACACACAAATTACACTGCAGACTAAATACAGAAATTAAACATGAGTAATAAAATATTGTACTTTTACCTATGGAAAGGAACTAACTCCGATCACGGTCACCGTCACAGACTGCATTGTATTGCCTTTACACACTATACTGACAATGTGGTTTCCACAAAGAGAAAATTAATCCCTTATATTCCCTATTGTAATTTTATCATCATATAATTCTCTGGTTAACAAAACACCGCCCTCTAATATGTAATATAATAAGCTGTGTGTATGTGTGTGTGTATGTCTACAAAAGGAATCCTCACTATTGCACTTACAATCACAAAAGTTTGCACAGACACCCCATTTGACTCAGGGAATGTCATAGACTATGTTTTCAGGGGAAAATGTAACCCCAAGCTTTACAGTTATTCACCAAAAAACCTGCTTACAGTAAAATCAATGGAGCTGGGAGCTACAGGTCATTAATAGGAGCTCTGATTGGTTGCTATAGGCAATGAAGGACAGATTATGTGTCATTTTATCTGATATCGGTAGAGGCAGAGACAGAGACACACAGAGACAGACACACAGAGATAGATACACACAGAGACACACTGAGACAGACCCTCAGACACACACACAGACACACACACACACACACACACACACACACAGATACACACAGAGACAAAGATGGACAGAGACACATAGAGACAGAGACACACAGAGACTGATAGAGAGATATACACAGCGACACACAAAGACAAAGATTCAGACAGAGACACACAGAGACAGAGACACATGGCGACACACAAACACACAGACAGAGACACACAGAGACTGATACAGAGATACACACACAGAAACACACACAGATACCCACAGAGACAGACACACAGAGACACAGACACACAGAGACAGACACAGAGACAGACACATGAAGACACACACAGAGACACACAGAGACAGAGACACATAGAGACAGACACACACGGAGACCGAGATAGACACAGAGACATAGACAGAGACACGGACATAGATACACAGAGACAGAGACACACAGAGAGACAGACACCCAGAGACACACACACACACAGAAAGAAAGACACAAAGATATACAGACACAGAGACACACAAAGACATACAGACACAGAGACACACACACAGAGACAGAGACATACAGAGACAGACACACAGAAACACAGAGAGAGAGACACAGAGACACACAGAGATAAAGACACAGTCAGAAACACATTCACAAATACACACACACACACAGACACGGACACATACACACACAGACACACACACACACACACACAGAGGCAGGTATACAGAGACAGAGAGGGAGACAGACAGAGAGTGGGACAGACAGATACAGACAGACAGAGAGGAACACAGACAGACAGAGACAGAGACACATACAGAGACAGACACACACATATATGACGCCCTGGCAAAGCCAGGTTGTCACAGAAAGAGTTAATCCTCCTTGGTAATCTGATCTCACACCGGTGCAGCAGGACAAACCACAGCCCCCAGTGTAAGAGAAAAGCAGAGCAGAGGGGAGGGGCTGGAGCAGAGTGTAAGGAGAGGCAGACAGAAGAGGAGTCTGGAGTTGTAGCTCCCAGGCTGATGGTGAAGCATGCTCCGAGAGGGCCGGGACAGGCTGCAGTGAGGAAGGGGCCAGAGGTAGCCGGGCAGGGTAGTGGCCCCCCGGTACCTGGGTGACCCGGATCACTGCAGGGGAGTGTATTCCCCGTTCCCGGCTGAGGAGAAAGAGGAAGAGAGTGGAGAAAAAGGCACTTGGCTGCAGGGAAACAACAGGAGCTGCTGCGCCGTGTGTGGGACACTAACACCCCGTACCGAAGGCTGCGGACACCGGCAATTCCTAGTTTACCAGTGACTCTGTGTGGAATACTTGTGAGTACGCCCGTGCCCTCAGGCACCGCACCGCAGCACTGCGCCCTGCTCCCTGCTTACCCCATCACCGGGCCCCGGGACAACCAACCCCCTACCCACGGAGGGGAGAATTAACATCTAGCTGCTCCATACCATCACTCCCGGGATCCCCGTCCAGAGCAGCGGTGGTGTTCCACACAATCACCGCAACCGTGGGTGGCGTCACGAACAGGATCGAACCCATCCAGTTACCTGGAGGAAGTGCGCCTTATTCTGGACTGTCAGCGGTGATCCGCTGCAAAAATTTTGAAAGTCGCCATCTTTGCCGCCATTTTCGGCGCGAAAATCTCCCACCCAGCGCCTTCTTCCCCAAGCGGTGGGCGCAAAAAAGAGGCTCCGCCCCCCGAGAACGCGGGCGGAAGTGAAGCTCCGGAGGACCGGAAGCGAAAGAAAAACTTTAAAAAGTTGCTGGAAGGACTGCTCCCGAGTACCAAGGGGGAGCAGGAGGAAGGAACCGCAGTTTGTGACCAGGACTGTAAAGGCAGGGACGCCAGGACTTTGCCTAATTCCGTTCCTGGACAAGCAGTAGCCGCAACCCCGATGACATCTTACCCGGCTCCGGCAGTCCGCCCAGCCGCCACGGTGATGACGTCGGCTCCGGCAGTCCGCCCGGCCGCAACAGAGGTGGCACCCGATTGGAAGTCTGCCCCAGATGTGGCGCCAGCCGCTCCCAGGTACCCCGTCACGGCTGTGGAGCAGCCGGTGTGCACCTGCAGAGAGGAGGAGCAGGCCAGTGAGAGAAGGAGCCCTCGGCAGTTAGCGAGGCCGGTTGTAGCCGGCGCCGAGGGCATCCAAGTGGGCCTGGCTTCTGAGCAGGAGGCAGAGCATGGAACCCGTGCCCCGTACTGGGAGTGGCGGCAGCGGCAGTGGTAGTGGAGCATGGACGGCTACCCACAAGTTAAAAAGTTGACTGTTTTATGTACTGTCACCTCTGTTGAACGCCCTCAAGTTCAGGAGCAGGCCATCTGCTCCGCAGGTGTGGGGTGGCAGAACGGTTTAAAGTTTTAGAAAACGTACCTCCCGATGTGGGAAGATGTATGATTGTAATGTGTTGATTTTTCCAGTTTTAATAAATGTTAGTGGCCAGACGGCCCGAGGACGGGCCGTGTTTTACCAAGGGGGTGTGTGATGCCCTGGCAAAGCCAGGTTGTCACAGAAAGAGTTAATCCTCCTTGGTAATCTGATCTCACACCGGTGCAGCAGGACAAACCACAGCCCCCAGTGTAAGAGAAAAGCAGAGCAGAGGGGAGGGGCTGGAGCAGAGTGTAAGGAGAGGCAGACAGAAGAGGAGTCTGGAGTTGTAGCTCCCAGGCTGATGGTGAAGCGTGCTCTGAGAGGGCCGGGACAGGCTGCAGTGAGGAAGGGGCCAGAGATAGCCGGGCAGGGTAGTGGCCCCCCGGTACCTGGGTGACCCGGATCACTGCAGGGGAGTGTATTCCCCGTTCCCGGCTGAGGAGAAAGAGGAAGAGAGTGGAGAAAAAGGCACTTGGCTGCAGGGAAACAACAGGAGCTGCTGCACCGTGTGTGGGACACTAACACCCCGTACCGAAGGCTGCGGACACCGGCAATTCCTAGTTTACCAGTGACTCTGTGTGGAATACTTGTGAGTACGCCCGTGCCCTCGGGCACCGCACCGCAGCACTGCGCCCTGCTCCCTGCTTACCCCATCACCGGGCCCCAGGACAACCAACCCCCTACCCACGGAGGGGAGATATAACAACCAAGCTGCTCCCTGTCACCGCTCCCGGGATCCCCATAAAGAGCAGCGGTAGTGTCAACAAATCACCACAACCGTGGGTGGCGTCACGGACAATCTCCCTTAATAAAACCCCTTTTACTGTGGAGCCTGGGATCACAAACCGGGTCACGCTACCGTGATACCCACAGAAGTGACCCCGTGGCCTGGATCTGAGTACCCCCTGGTCCCCGGGCGACACACATACACACAGAAAGAGAGACACACAAAGACACACAAAGACAGACACAGAGACAGATACAGAGAGAGAAACAGACACAGCACCAGATACACAGAGAGCAAGAGACACTCAGAGACAGACACAGAGACAGACACAGACACATAGAGACAGACACAGAGGCAGAGACACGCAGACAGACACACATAGACACACAGAGACAGAGACACACAGAGACAGAGACACAGACAGAAACACACTCACAAAGACACACACACACACACACACAGACACAGAGATAGAGGCAGAGAGGGAGACAGACAGACAGAGAGGGAGAAAGACAGAGAGGAAGACAGATAGACAGAGAGGAATATAGACAGATAGAGAGGGAAACAGACAGACAGAGAGGGAAATTGAGAGAATGGGAGAGTGAGAGAGTAGAGAGACAGTTACTATCCTGGGCAATGCGGTACTACAGCTAGTTAAAAAGAAATGTGATACTATTAAGTCTTTTAACGATATGGTAAAAAAACCTTCATCTTACATTATATAATCTAAAAACAGAGACAAATATACCAGAGAGCTACAATGTAATATAAGTGACACAGAGACACCTTGTGGTGATAGTCAATAATTGCAATGCCCAGCTGCGTTATTGTAGTACTGGACATGCACTGACTGGATGTCTAGTAGTTCCTACTGTACGGTCCAGTACTACATGTCCTATTCTACTCTTCACTGTGTCAGGACGAACTGATCTTTTGGACACGAGGAGTGGGTGTCTCTATTTTATTTTACTTAGACATTGTGCATACTACTCAACTGTCCCGAATACAGCGAGACTGACCCCCATTTGGAGAGCTGTCCTGTTGTCCTGGGAGGTGGGGGGTGGAAAACATCAGATGTCCCAACTTCACCTGGCTCTTATCAGCATGGAAAGAAGCGGAGGCGGTGCACTGGCTGTTTTATCAGCATCAATAATGATCTCTCCTCTGATTTGGAGAATATTATTATTAGATCCAGTGGATACGCTGCTGGCAGCTCCCTTTGCAATTGCAATGGCATCCCAGATGTGCTTGATGGGAGACAAATCCAAAGACACTGAGACATGGTAGCACATTTAGGCCATAAAAGATGCTCACAGTTGCACGAGCAACATATCACATAGAATTGTTGTGTTAAAAAATGACTCCTGGGATTCTTTTTTTAAGAGGCTGCTAGACCCGTGTGCCCCGCCCTGAAGACACCGACCATCATTAGAGTATAATAATATGAATTACGTTGGATATACAGTGGTACCTTGCTTAACGAGAACAATCCGTTCTGGGAGTGTGCTTGTTAAACAAGGTACTCGTTCAGCAAAGCAAGATTTCCCATAGGAAATCATTGCAGTGCTGATGATCCGTTCCACAATGGGTTAAATGTCCCATCCTGGTCCCCTAACACATGCACAAACACACACAAATACGTACAAACACACACAAACTCACACAAACACACATGCACGCATGCACACGCACATATTACATACTCACCTTACCTTCCGCTCCATCGCCGGTCTCCTGGGACTTGCTGTTCACCATTCCGGGTCGGGCCGTGTATCGCGTTTCCATAACGACAAGGCAGGAACTTCCCTGCCAGAGTGCTGACGTCAAGGCAGAGCTGCTTGCCTCTGATTGGCCAGCGCTCTGCCACTCAGCAGCGGTGACAGGAAGTTCCTCCCTCGTCGCTATGGAGGCAGAATCACAGCGTGGAACGGAGCGGAGAGGCGCACTACAGCACCCAGGAGGCCGGCGATGAAACGTAAGGTACACTGTTATATGCTCACCTTACCTTCCGTTCCATCGCCGGCCTCCTGGGTCTTGTAGTTCGCCGCGAGGACGTCGCGATGTACCCGGGAACTACAAGATCCATGAGACCGGCGGTGGAACGGAAGGTAAGGTGAGCATTATACTGTATGTGCGTGCATGCGTGTGTGTTTGTGTGTGTTTGTGCATACATGTGTGTGTTTGTGTGGACTGCATGTGCGGGTCAGAGCACGGTGGATGGATGAAACCGGAAGTGTGTGGGGTGAGAATTTCGCTCGTACAGCAAAGCTTTCTCGTAAAGCGGGTTATAAATTTACAGAAAGCTTTGCTTGTATAGCGAAATTCTCATTATGTGGGTTACTCGTTAGGCTTCAGCGGTACTAGTCTTAGGGGTACTTTGCACGCTGCGACATCGCTAGCCGATTGTAGCGATGCCGAGCGCGATAGTCCCCGCCCCCGTCGCAGATGCGATATCTTGTGATAGCTGCCGTAGCGAACATTATCGCTACGGCAGCTTCACATGGACTTACCTGCCCTGCGACGTCGCTCTGGCTGGAGACCCGAAGTAAAATCCCGCCCACCTCCTTCCTTCCGCATCACCGGTCGACGCAGGTAAGGAGAAGTTCCTCGCTCCTGCAGCTTCATACACAGTGATGTGTGCTGCCGCAGGAACGAGGAACAACATCGTACCTGTCGCTGCAGCGAAATTGTGGAAATGACCAACACTACACAGATCACCAATTTACGACGCTTTTGCGATCGTTTATCTGTGCTTCTAGGCTTTACACGTTGCGACGTCGTTACTGGCGCCAGATGTGCGTCACTTTCGATTTGACCCTGACGAGATTGCAGTAGCAATATCGCAATGTGCAAAGTACCCCTTAGAGTGAGTGTGGCGCCCCAGCATCTGGTTGCCCCAACAGTGTTGCCCCTCCAAAAGGTTAATGCTGACCCTAGAGGTAGTTGGGGAAGTCTATTGGCCAGTAAGTACCAACATGCAGCACGGTTTCTCCCTCAGGCCAGCAGGGGGAGCTCTAAACCTGGAGTTCCAGGGAGCATTTCCTTAAGCTCTGACCTGGGGGAGGAGTTAGTAGTCTGTGAGAAAAGTTGAAGAGGGAAGGAGCTAGAGTAGTGCAGTCCTGCGAGCTGGGGACTGAGGCTAAGATAGCTCAGTCCAAAAAAGCAGGATCTGCAGAGAGGCACAGAGAGAAGATTCTGAGGAGAACAGATTTGTTCCGGTTCGCCTTAGAAGAAAACACTGAAAACAGGACATCGGAGTCTGTGGTTGCCAGGGTGTGAGACCCCCCCAGTAACCGAATCCGAAGGGCAGGAGGATCAGAGATCTCCTGGCCCCCAAACCAACGCGAAAGTACAGCTGCACTACAGGGGCCCGGTGTGGACTCCAGCAGAGTAGCATCAGAGAAGGCCCGCACAGCCTACCCTACGGGAACGGGACGCACCACAGGTCCAAGCAGAGAAAGAGCTTCCGTTAAACTAATGTTGCGGGGTCCTGTAAAAGAGAAGAAAGAGTAAGGATAAGGCCTCAATACTCACCTGGCCAAGGAGATAACCCCAACTGCTTCCAGGCCTGCCGGATCGCCATCACCACTTGTAATGGTCTCCCAGGACTGCACCGGTTGTTGCAGAGTAAAAGGAAGGAGGTAAAGAGACTGCTGTCTGTGTCTGTTCCTTTCACTGCCTTGTCGGCCCTGCACCGCATCATTCACCAACCCCATAGACTCTAACAAGCACCAAAGGTTGCCCCGGGGTATCTGCTCTACCTGTAGAGAGCAAGAAACACCTCAGCTGCTGCCATAATATCAGCCCCGGAGGTCCCTTCCAGCAGCTGCGGCCCTAAGGCTAGTTTCACACTTGCGTTCAGCGCATTCCGTCACTATGGAGATTAGCGCAGTCCGTTAACGGACCGCGCTATTCTCCATAGAGTTGTATGGACGACGCACTGTAACGCAAGTGTCTGTGTTGCATCCGCTAGACGACGTAGCGGCGTTATTTTGACGCTGCGTCTAGCGGATTGAACGCAGCATGTAACGTTTTTTGGATCGTTAAAATAGCGCACCATGACGGATTCCGTTAGAATGCGTCAAGGTGTCTAATGATGTCCTATGTTAGCGGATTCCTGCGCTCTGCGTTATGAGGCGGAATCCGTTAACGGAATCCTGCATGATTAGTTTGCTGTAGCAATTATCTTGTTTGCTCCCAATTACTAATGGGGTATAAATACATCTCATCAGAGAAGGTGTCCAGATCATCACTCCTGAAGCCCTGACTGCCTTCCTGGAGCTCTGCCTGGAGCTCTGCCTGGAGCCCTGCCTGGAGCCCTGCCTGACTACCTGGACCCCGAGATTCCATTGGTGAGAAAGGACAACCTTCCTGAACCCCACCAGCCCCAGTAGCCCCCCACCACCCTCATCCCCACCCTCAGCCCCAGCACCACCCCACCACCCTCAGCCCCAGCACCACCCCACCACCCTCAGGCCCAGCACCACCCCACCACCCTCAGGCCCAGCACCACCCCACCACCCTCAGCCCCACCAACCCCCCACCAACATCAGCACCACCAACCCCCCACCACCCTCAGCTTGAGCACCACCCTCAGCCCCAGCACCTATTTGTATTGTTTTTTCTTGTGATCAATAAAGAGTTTTTACCTTTTCAAAAGAAAAAAAAAAAGTACAAATAAAATTTTGCCAAAGCAGTGTTTGTTGCATTTTTTCACGTCATTTTCTCTTGTTTAGCCTATGGTTATTGGTTTAGGTTAAGAGGTGCAATTAAAAATTAGTTTGCGGTGGAAGACCAAAATAACTAAACATAGTTTTTTTGTTTTTTTTTGGAAGGTAGCATATGCAAGTGTCACTGGTTAAATTTTTTTTTGTAATTTTTTTTAACCTTTTTTTTTAAAAAAATTTGATAATTTAAACACACCCTCACCATCAAACCAACACCACCAAAACAACTAGCCCCCCCCAGCCCCCCCCACCTTAATGTTCCTTTTTATTAACTATTTTTTTTTTTTTTTTTAACAAACTATAGGTTACATCAAAGAAAAAATAACCTGTACTATGCACTAAAAATCATAGTGTTCACTTAAAATTTTGAATTTGACAAAAATGTAAGTATACTTTTAGTGTTAATCAACGCTCTTCTAAAGTATTGTATTGTTTGTGCTAATTTTTAATTTCCCAAAAAATAGATCTATTTCAGAATGTCTGGACAATCCAGCCCAAGCCCTGACCTATTCCAGGTAATATTAATTTTTTTTTTTGTAAGTTTTTTTTATTATTAATTTTTGTTTTTTTAATTTTTTTTAGGATGAAAATCCAACAGAGGAGGCGGCAGCAGCAGCAGCGGCGGATCCCGCACCTCTCGATGTAGGAATCATTCAAGAAAGGGGTGGAGATATGCATGGAGAGAGCTCGCAGGATGTAAGTATATCCACTTCATTGACATCACAAATAACGCGACATATCTACTAACCAACATACATGCATACCTCACATAGCTTTATACATACATACTATACCTACCCTATCTACATACCTAACATAACTACCTACCTATTGACACATAGCTACCCTACCTACACACATATCGACGCATAGTAAGCGTAACTACGTAGGTAACATAGCTACGTTAGCTATGGAGGTACCATCACGAACTACGTACAATTAGTTAGTGGATTTCATTACTTATTTTTTTTTTTTTCCTCTAAGGTCGATGTTCCGAACATTAGAGGTCCTCCTCGCTGCTCCCGGAGTCGTCGTCGGCATGGCGGTGGTCGCAGCAATGTGAGTTGTTTTTTTTTTTTTCTGATGCCTTCCATGGTTTCTAAATGTTAAAGATTGATTTTTTTACTTTATTTTTAATTAATTTTCTTTTGTTGACAGGTCTCACGGCGGAGGCAGGACGAGGATTCTGATGGGGAGGGAGGTGGCATCGATGTCCAACTCCTCATCGACCTCGTCCATGCTCGAGAGCCGCTGTGGGACATGAGAGACAACCGCCATGCCAATTCTCTCATCACCCGGCGGCTCTGGGAAGAAGTGGCAGCAGAACTCATAGATGGGTGGGAGGACCTTGACACGAGGAACCGTAAAAGAGGAAGTAAGTTTTACAAACATGTTTTGCAAAACTTACCATATTCAAAGATGTATTTAATTTTTTTTTATGTTTTTTTTCTCTTTTCAGTTACCCGTCTGACGACCCGGTGGCGTTCACTCCGTGATCGCTTCAAGAGGGACTTAAACAAGGAGATGCAGGCTCCAAGCGGTTCGGCGGCACGCAAGGGCACCCAATACCGGTATGAGCGTGCCCTTGCGTTCCTAAGAGGCAGCATGCTTCCAAGAAGGTATGTATATATTTTTTGGGTGTTTAATTTAAGCATCTTTGAATGTATGTATCCTTTGTAATCGATCACATGCTACGGAAAATGTGAATAATATATGTTAATTTTTTTTTTTTTTTCTCATTCCACAGAACCGTCTGTAGCACCGTGGAGCCTGCATCCCAAATGAACCCTCTTGGAGCGATTGCTGAACAGAACGTCACCGGTGAACCCTCCAACAGGCCCTCCACTTCTGATCCCTCCCTTCCTTCTACCTCTTCTTCTGAACCCTCCCTCCCTTCCACCTCAACTTCACAGCCCTCCCTCCCTTCTACCAATCCCTCTAATCCCTCACTATCTAACCTCCCATCTTTCCCCTCTTACCCAACCTGCCCATCGGCATACTGGCAAACCTCATTACATGAGGCTGGTCAGAGAGTAGGTGTTCCCTTATCTGACCACTCTGACGCTCACGAAACTCGAACCGCGTTAGGTTCGGGTCGTCAGCGACACAGTGGTCAGAATAGGGGCAGCCCCGAGTTCTTACACCTGAACGCATCGATCCATAGCTTCATCAAAGTTTTATCAGACCAAATAATCGCTGGCTTCAACCTTGTAAACCATAGTTTATAAGTGTTGACCAGCAAGATGGATGAGGTGCTTTCAGCTGTAAGGCAAACACCTAGCCAACATTTTTTTCATTCTGTTATCGGTGACCTGGAAAGCCTACCGTCTGACCAGCAAATCCATGTAATGAGGGCTTTCCAGAATACCATCCAGCAACTACATCAACATCCCCTTCCCACCACTGCACCACATCTATCCACAGCCCCTCAGATGCCACCCCCAGTCCACTTACAGCCTCCGACACAGACTCACCAATACTCACAATCTACAATACCCACACATTACAGAAACCCTATGCACAACACCAGATCTGTCCAAACATCCCTTTATTCCCCATCTCCATTTTCAAGCCCACACGACAACACTTCCACATCTCCATCCCCAATCGCACTGTCTCCTGCACTTCCTAACCCGTTACATCAGTCTTCTTCCTCCTTCCGAACCCCAACATCTTATCCAACCTCCACTTTTCCATTTTCTAACACTCTGCCTTATACCACCCCTCAACCTACTCCAATACCTCACCCTTCTTCAAGCTCTCACCCATCTACCAGCCCTCAACTATCTTGTCTTTCAAGCCCTTTTCTGCCCACCACTTCTCTTTCTTTTTCTACACCCTCACCATTACCTCTTACCCAACCTTCACCTACCCAATCCACACTTAATACCCCAACTGTTGGAGGGAACAATTCTGCGAGTGGTTCCAGCGATGTCTCCACCCCACATTACCAACATTTATAGTGTTTTATTTTTTAAAAATAATAATAATAATAATAATAATTTAATTTTAAATTTGTTTAATAAATCATTATTTTTTCTTTAAGGCCCCTTTCACACGTCAGTGATTCTGGTACGTTTGTGCTTTTTTTTAAACGTACCAGAATCACTGACATACGCAGACCCATTCTAATGAATGGGTCTGCTCACACGTCAGTGATTTGTCACTGCACGTGTCTCCGTGCAGCGTACCCGCGTGTGCGTGATTGCTGCACGAAGACATGTCCATTTTTTTCTGGCATCACTGATGTTCCACGGACCACGCAGTGGTGTGGTCCGTAAAACACGTGCCAGAAAAAAACGTGCTTTTAAAATAATAAACATTTTAACTCACCCGGCGTCCAGCGATGTCCTCTGCAGCCCGTTCTCCCTGCTCCTTCTGTGCCGGCTGATTACTGTCGCGCATATTCATTATGCGCGACACAGCCGACCTGGAAGCAGCTCCTACAGGGGTCACCGCCGGCCGGATGCTGCGTCGCGGGAGGATTCAGCGCCATGGACAGCGGGAGCAGGCGCAGGTGCAGGTGAGTGAATCTCTAAGTGCAATCACGGGCCACGGAGAACGGAGCCCGGATTGCACTTAGACAACCCATGTGTGCTGTGATTTTCGGCACACGCAGGGACATGTGCGTGTTTTACACGCCAGTGAAAAACGTCTGTGTTTTTCACTGACGTGTGAAACGGGCCTAACATTGTGTTCGATTTTTTTTTTAACTTATTTATTTGAAATAAATATTAAAAATGGGATAATGGTACACATACAGTGGCTGGTGCCGATGTTGTGTTATAGCAAGATGCATGCCACTACACGGGGAGGAGGTATAGTTCAGGGGGAATTGTGGTGACACGGGGACAGTATAGTATAACGACATTTGTGGCAGATGTTATGTGTGTTGTCAATTCACAAGGAGGAAGGCGATTCCTGTAAAGGGGGGGACAGTCATCAGACTACCAGGTTTGCCAGGGTGTCACAATTTCACTGTCTGAACTTGGCTGCAGTTCAACTGGTTTTTGTTTCAGTAATAATGATACAAAAATGAAACCAACTTTGTTTTTTATAAACAAACGTTAGAAAAAAAACCCAATAACAATTTGCAATTTTGAAATGCAATTTTAATATAATTTGTAAGAATTTTTAGTAAAATTTAGACTATAAACACATAAAATAACCTAATATACATTAGCAGACATGGATTAAAATGTTACACAAAATATACAATCTCAGACACGGATTACAATCTAAGTACATCAAACCATTGTATCCTGCCACTCAAACGACCAATATCCGACACAAAATAGGACGCAAACTCGTCACGAATACGCAAGACTTCAGTGGTGGTACGGAAGGAAACGTTGCTGTATTGTGTTAGAGTACAGTTTGTCATTTCTTCTTCCAGTGGAGGAACGCCATTTGACAACAAAAAGTTATGTAATATGACACAGGCTTTGATTATTTCGTCAACAGTCTCTACTTTCACATTTATTGCAGTTGTCAAGATCCTCCAGCGAGCAGTTAAAATCCCGAAAGC